>NC_136966.1:11585604-11882955 GCF_032717465.1 Coenobita brevimanus
AAGGAAGAAGGAGAATAAAGAGGGTCTGGGATGGAAGACGGGAGAGAAAGGACTGAATGAGACTGGGAAGAGAAGGGAGAAGGAGAGTGAAAATGGAAACTAATAAAACCTAAATGTAAGATGAGAAGAAAGGGAGGGGGAAGGTGATGGGATACAGAAACAGAGAAATGAGTGTAGAGAAATGGGATAGAAAAGAATGGACGAGGTAGAGACACGAAGAAATGATAAACAGATGGTGGAGTGGGGGTGGGGGAATGGATGAGGGACAAGAGGAGGAAAAAAAGAAAGGAAAATGAAGAGAAGAGGAGAGAAGGTGAGATTGGGATGGAAAAAGATATTAGAACATGGAAGAAGAACTAATAGAAAGGATTGAAGAGGTAGAGAGTGATAAAAATGAGAGGGAAGGAAGGTGAGGGACAGAAGTCTTGGAGACGTAAAGGACGGTATTCTTCATTTTTATGCAAGAAAAAAAGGAACTAAAGGCCTGGGGCCTGCAAACCACTCCTTCCAAGAAAAAAAAAACAATACAAAAGAAATGCCAAATTCAAGGTCCGTTCATTTTGAGATGCCTGGACACACTGTGTTTGAAAGACTGGAGATTATAGGAAGTAGGAAATACAAACAGAGGGAGTCAGTTCCAGAGATGACCTGTTGCATAAATGAAGGACTAGAGGTAAGAGTTAACTCTTGCATCAGAGAGTTGAACTGAAAAGAGGATGAGAGTTTGTTACTAGACGGGTGCTGCGCGCCTGTCGTAGAGGTGGAGGGGATGCAAGCAGACAGTTTAGAGGAGCAGTGAACATTGAAGTAGTGATAGAAAAGAGATAAAGATACTGACAGTGCGGCGAAGAGACAGAGGTTGAAGGGAGCCAGTAAGAGGAGGAGAGTTGATGAGGCGAAAAGCCTTTGACTCCACCCTAATGGAGAAAAGCTGTATAAGGGGAACACTCCCCACACATGGGGATTGTACTCTCCACATGGGCAGATAAGTCCCGTGTATAAAGTCAACAACTATGTAGAGGTAAAGAAGGAACGGAGTCGAAACAGCACACCTAATCTCTTGGAAGTAGATTTTACAAAGAGGATTCAATATAATCTTTCCAAGATAAGTCCCGAGTGAATGAAACTCCAAAGCATATTCAAGGATGATACAGGATTGAGGTGGATATTATTAAACATCAGTACTTCTGTGGAAGACTGTGTCGGGTTGATAGGTGTAAAAACTGAGTTTTTGATGCATTAAAAACAAGATTATTTTTACCCCTAGTCAGAGATACGAGCTAAGTCAAACATTAGGTTTGCCATAGCCTCATCCCTTGTTTGTTGAAGTAACTGCTGAGATGGACGTTGTGGAACCGGAATGGAAAGGTGAAGGTGGAGTCATCAGCGTACGGAAGTGGATAGTGTGTTAGATGTACAGCTTAGAAGGTCATTGATGAATAAAAGGAAGAGAGTTGGTGATAAGACAGAGCCCTGAGGAACACCAGTGTTTGATAGATCTAGGAGAAGAACAATGACCGTCTACGACTGCGGCTGTTGAACGACCAGAAAGGAAGCTATAGATGAAAGTACAGATAGAAGGATAGAAATCGTAAGATGGGAGGTTTGGAAGCTTAAAGATTTATGTCAGACTCGATCGAAAGCCTTTGAGATGTCAAGTGCGATGGCAAAGTTTTCGCCTTAAAGTCCCGAAGGGAGGATGACCAGGAGTCTGAAGGGTAGGTGAAGGAAGATCGCCTGTGGATCGTCCCTAACAGAAAACCAACTCTACTATTGGTGACGTGGAACTCTTTTGTGACACTTTCTTCCCTAAGCCACTTATTTTGCTTATTGCACCTTAACATTCTCTGCTATGTTATTTTTTATTGTTTAAACTACATTAATATTGCATTAGACACATAAAGGGTACTGAGGTTTATTTGTATCTAATGAATCAAAATGGAAAATGTGTCACGAAATTTACAAAGCCTGTTTAAGAATACCACGATCCTATGTGGTGTAGTGTAGGTAAATAAAGACAGGGATGTGCTTAATACTACAAGAGTGTGTGTGTGTGAATGTGTGTGTGTTTGAGAGAGAGAGAGAGAGAGAGAGAGAGAGAGAGAGAGAGAGAGAGAGAGAGAGAGAGAGAGAGAGAGAGAGAGAGAAACAGACAGACAGAGCAACAGACAGACAGACAGAGAGGCAACAGTAGTCCAGATAAAAGATAACAGAGTGAAGGGGACGTATGAAGAAGAGAGAGGAAAGGGAAAAGGAGGAGGATGTGAAAGGGGGAATAAAACTGAAAAATGAGTGTAAGAAATGAGGAATGGAGATGAAGAGTGGGAAAGGGGTAAAGGAGGGGGAAAAAAAGGAGAAAAGGAAAAATTAACAAGAAAGAAAGGGAGAAATGGAGAAATAAGCAAGAAAGAAAAACATGGAGATGAAAATGCAGCTTAAAGGGATCTAGAAACGATAAGGAGACTAGAGGAGGGGTACTGAACGAAGCACGGGAGAGGAGGAAGAAGGCAGATGGGGCTCTTAGGGTTTTCCAGATAAAATTGTCTTTAATGTGTCCTGAGTCAACATCGTAAATCCAGTTAAGTTTGGGCAGCGATAGCCAACCTCTCCACCCATGCATCTCATTACCACCAGCATAGGCGCTTTTGTCGTCCACTCAGCCACAGACAGACGGAGACAGAGAAGTACGTGTGTGTGTGTGTGTGTGTGTGTGTGTGTGTGTGTGTGTGTGTGTGTCAGGGTAAACTCTAAGCCTCTCTAGCCATGAGATATATTGCATGTTCTTATAAATATAAATTGGTGGAATAAGACAGCCACACCATTCTGTTACCCCTGCACCTCATTACTCCCACCCTGACACTGCCCGTCCGTCGTGTGGAGAGAGAGAGAGAGAGAGAGAGAGAGAGAGAGAGAGAGAGAGAGAGAGAGAGAGAGAGAGAGAGAGAGAGAGAGCGGGGGTAAAACTAATAGATTCCCTGGTAAATAATGATGATAACAAAATGAGGAGAGGAAGCCAAGGACGAACGGAAATGTGTAGACGGAGGAAATGTGTAGACGGAGGAGAAAGAGGGGATGCGGACGGTTGGAGTGCAGGTGATGAAGAGGCCATGGTATTCTAGGTAGCATAGCACACTTCAGTGGCACCACTTCCTTAGCGATTTATTCTGCATATCAGACATCAGTATCACCTAATATGTTTTGAATGCAGAAATTTATCTCGGTATTTAAAACCATTTAGTAAGGGAATGTTATGGCGTATTAAAGCAATATAAGTCGCTAAGAGGTGCTATGGAGCCTCGCAACTTAGAATACGGGAAGAGAAGCTTTTTGAGAGAGTGAGGGGTTTGAATTACACTGAACAGTAAAAAAAAAAAAAAAAAAAAAAAAAAAAAAAAGGCCAATCCATTTACTCTCTTTCGAGGCGTTGGGTGGCAAGTCTAGGCTATCAAAGTGTAATACGTTTGAAGTTAGATGACCAGTGTGTTTCCTTTGATGACGTTACCTGACTGAATAACTCGCATCACCTCATGGGCATTACACACACGTACGGCCTTCACTCTGACTGGCATGTTCTTGCCTTTACACACCAACAGGCTTGAAGACCTCAGACGATGCTGCACACAAATTAAGCCCTTGAATCCACTGGTATTTTCCTTTTGTAATACTTTTCACTGCCATCTCCAGAATTTTTTATCAAGGATTACGAGAGATTTCTAAAACTCAAGGAGGCAGACATGGTTTTCAGAAGGTCCTTCACTGGGAGAGGCCCGCCCTAAGCTGAATAAAATCATCTGGTGATTCCAAGAAAAAAAAAAAAAAAGTAATAGGATTGAAGGGTCTAAAAGTAACCTTCTGCTTGGGAGGTGGTGATGAAGTAGGTAGAGCGTTGGGCTGGGGACTGAGTGGTCGTGGGTTCGATCCCAGGTGTTGCAAAGAACTGTTTGATGACGTGAATTTTGGTATCGTTTTCACCGCTCCTCCACTCCCTTATAACGTGTGCTGGACAGGGACGTCTTCATGTGATCTGACCGAAATAACCGAGCGCTCCTCAACTGCCTGGTTATATTTCCCTATCCTCTAGAAAAATAGGATGAACTGCATGAAGAGCAACTTAAGCTTCTCCGCTCTTCCAGAGGGTCACAGGATTTCCGTTCTGTATACCATTATTCCACTACGCGCCTAGTTTAATTTTCCCCTTCCGATGAATATCCTTCCATTTTTCTTTAACTCTGACCCTACCTTAACCTGTCCTAACCTAACAAATTAAGGTAACTAACAGGCTAATCTAACCTGATACTAAGAAAACAAAGCTAACCTAACGTAGACTTTCCTGGGTGAGAAAAAATTGCAAAAATGGAACACGGAAACGGAAATCAGCCACTCCAGCCAACGCTTCAAGATGAGCCAGGGACCATAGCATATTGATGTACCTGCAGATGACGATGATGATGATGATGAAGATGATGATGATGATGATGATGGTGATCTTAATGAAGAAGATGATGAAAATGAAGTTGGAAGAAAGAAGAAGAGGATCAAAAACTCGTAGTGAGTGAAAATATGAATCGTTTGAACATAAGCTGGGTGTCGGATTGCAGTCATTAGGTGTTAGTTTGTAATGTCGCTCCGATGTAAAAGAACTTGACGGAGTGCAATAGATATGTAAATCGGTAGAGATTAATTAACTAATTAGTTAAGTAATAATAATATTAATAATAATAATAATAATAATAATAATGAAGGTGATGATGATGTTGACGATTGTTATGATGATGATGATGATGATGATGATATGTGGATTTTAATCCGGAGAATTAAGTGATTTGAGACAAATTCAAGTCACTGAGTTGGAAGCTCAAAATATTATTCCGCCCGTTGCATTGAACAGAAAGTCCCCTAAGCAACAAAAAAAATGATAATAATAATAATAATAATAAAAATAATAATAAAACTGAGTAATAGTAATAATAATAATAATAATAATAATAATAATAATAAGAATAATAATAACAATAATAAAGGAAAAGGAAAGAAAAGGGGGAAAAGAAAAAAGTGAGGATGGATACTATGCATGTACATTTTTACTGTAACTGCACATTTTGGAGGATTTATCTTTTCAGTAAATTGACTCTCTTGATGATAATTAGAAAAGAAAAATAATTAACATAAAGATCTATAATTGCTAGGAAGTTTTGTTTCTGTGTTCGGGCCCTATGGTCAATCGTGAAAAATACTGCATATGGTGGACAACAGTTTTATGGGAAAAAATTGGTCCAAGGGTAAAATACAGTAGGTCTGTGGGGAAGAGAAGTCTACCTGGGGGAATTTGGTCCGTGGAAAAAAAGACCCTTAAGGAAAAACAGAGCCATAGCGACTGTACGTCCATGAGGAAAAAGAAGTCCGTGAGGGTAACAGATTCAAACGGCAAATGGGTTTACGAGAGAGAGAGAGAGAGAGAGAGAGAGAGAGAGAGAGAGAGAGAGAGAGAGATCTACAACAGAAAACTTGTCAATGCAGGAACAGGTTTGTGAGTAAAATAGGCTGGTGGAGGGTTCAACCTTTGGGGGTGTGGCCAGAGACGGGCTTATGTACTAGATCGTAAACTCCAGGATGCAGTTGCTTAGGTGTTATTTTCTTGACACACGTAGGAAAGTTTTCCGAACAACTTCATTATTCAGGTATGATGCATAGGTGAACCCAGACATCAGGTAACTTCAGCACGACCTTTTGATTCCACACCACCTCCACCACACCAAAAACAGCGATAATTACATGCCCGCCACAAAGGCAAACATAAGCGCGGTTAGGATAAGAGATCTATCCTGGTTAAGCCAGGGTAAGGTACGGTAGGATTGGGTACAGTAGGGTATGATAAGATAGGGAAAGGTAAGGTAAGGTAAGGTAGTGTAAGGTAAGAAATTATAAGATACGTTAAGATAAATACTAAGGCACAATATCTTAAGGTAACGTAAAGTAAGGTAAAGTAAGGTGAGGCAAGGTAAAGTAAGGCAAGGTAACTTATTGTAGGGTTAGGTAAGATAAAATAAGGAAATATACGGTAAGGTTAGGGAGTATTGAGGTACGATAAGGTAAACTAAAGTGAGGTGAAGTGAGGTAGGGAAAAGTAAGGTTGGGATAGATTAGGTTCGATATGTAAAGTACGGTAACGGTTATCGGACTCAATGATAGGCTAAGTTACTTTAAGTTCGGGTGTAATGGGTTGGATTAAACTGAGTTCAGGTATAAAGGATTAGGTAGGTAAGTTTAAGATTGGCCAAGGTAGGTTAGGTTAGGTTAGTTTTTTTTTTTCTATGCAAGGAGGAAGGAACCAAAGGCCAGGAGCCCGCAAACCGTTCCCTCCAAGAAAAAACAAAAACAAAAACATACAACAGAGAGACAAATTCAAGATCCGTCCATTTCGAGATGCCTGGACACACTGCTTTTGAAAGACTGGAGATGTTTGGTATGGGTGAGTTAGGATTTAGTAGATTAGGTTAGGTTAGGTCAGGTTAGGCAATCCTGTGTTGGGTAGAGCTGGGCTGGGTTAGACTGGACACATACACCAACAAGACATTACCGGTATGGGGCTAACCCGGTACACAATGCCACCTCCCCCATCCCCGTTATGTGGACCCTCTGCTGCTGCCGGTAATATCAACACCAATACCAACCACACCCATAAACACAAACACACGGCCACGACTAATATCCTTTTCTGATTCTTTTCTAATGAGTGAGAGAGAGAGAGAGAGAGAGAGAGAGAGAGAGAGAGAGAGAGAGAGAGAGAGAGAGAGAGAGATGTTTACCCGTTTTCATCTATTTCTATACATGTCTGCCTCCGTATGTTGGTGTATATGTGGATAATATGTGAGTGTGCGTGAGTGTGGATTTCCATATACTCGTACATGTGTATTCATGTTTGTGTCTGTGTAAATTTTTTTCAAGTCTGAATGTGTATATCTGTATGTAAGTATGTATATATTCATATGTGTATGTATGTATTCTAAATTCTTTCTGTACCATGCAGTCATATTTTTGTAATCTTTCGCGTACAACAAAATCACTGGACTTCGGACAAAGCTGCCGTTCTGAAGGAATTGAAGAAAGCTGATTCTAACACTTCTTTTTCAAAATATTTCTTTGAAGTCAATAAAATCGCCTTGAGAGGGCAAGAACATTGAAAAAGTAAACGTAGTGACGGAGATACTGGCTTCCTCACACAATTAGTTCCTACACAGTAACAACCGTACCCACCAAAGCACCTAACCTTCCCTCACATACATGCCCACCTATTCCATCCATCTTGTTCTTGATGTGCCAGAGGGAGCGGTGGTGCAGTGGTTGCTTATCCAACATACAATTGGAGGATTTCTAGTTCGACTCATGGGCAGGTCAGACTGTAAAATAAACCTTATTTCTTCCGTATCGCTATTTACCCGATAGAAAAATTTGAAACGCGGATGTCAAATTGTGGGAGATTGGAACTTACCAAACATTGATTATTTTGTCTTAATGACCCTTCATGCAGTCGGTAGGCATTAATTCTAAGTCTTGATCTTGGTCTATTTCTTCTTCATTCAGTACATAAGGCGCTCTAGGAGACAACTTACGAGCGCCAGACATACACTCGCTGCTGTGTGTTGGTCAGTAATAAAGGCTTGTATTGCTTTAAACAATTATATACTAAAGCTAATCTGACAGACACAAAAATAATATTTGAGACTAATATAAAAATATAAAGATAAATACTCGTATACTCATTTCTTCGGGGACAGAGGAACAGTTTGAGATAGAGAAGGCAAATAAATACCATCAGTTATGTTACTGACGTTCAGTGAGTTGTGTCGGCACGCCTCATATTACCTGGATAAATGACGCTATCAAAGAGATTTCACTATATATATATATATATATATATATATATATATATATATATATATATATATATATATATATATACAATCCAGTCCCATTGTTGCCCCATCAGGAGAGTAGAGACCCGAGGCTAGTCTACTTATTCTCGAGATGTAAGGCAAAGGTGACCAGCCTTGTCCTCCTCCCTGGGTGATATAACATGATTCACAAGCCCTGACCTCCCACAGAATTTAAACCTTTATAAGCCATCTCTGCTTGGAGAACTTAAGCCCACAAGACCATCAGCCGTCCTTTTGGATGTATACTTACTATCCAACGTAGTAAATGACTTCCTGGATTACGGGAAACCATTTGACTTGCCACTCATTACGAAGTGACTTTAAGGTCACACTATATCAAATGAGTGGATGGTGGGCGCCCTCACTTACTGTCATTATATAACCTCGGTAATGTCTCTTGAAACATTCAGAATTTTAATATACTTTTTTATAATCGATAATCCGGACATTTATTTATTTTTTGGCTGGTTGCTCACCCAAGTAATAATTTGATTACACTGCCTTAATATAGGGTTTTTATAATTTAGTTGTTGTACGCAATTCTGACACACCACACGAAAAAGTATTGAAAGTCTGGTGATAATAACCTGTATGTGATATTATTGACCACCGTACGGTTTTTGCAAGATTTCGTACACATAAAAAATGTGTGGTGATAGGGGGTGCCTATGTGGGGGTGGGGGAAGTTCCTGTGTGTGGGAGGATGGAGTGTGTTTGCGGGAAGAGGAAGAATGTTTTAAGAGGGCGATGAAGTGTTTTTGTGTGTTGGGGACGTTTTCGAATGCGAGGAGTGAGGGTGGAGAGAGAGAGGGAAGTAAATGTGGCGTGGAGGAAGAGAGGGAAGTGCAAGTATAATTATGTGATGTGAAGGGGGAGAGGGAAGTATATACGGTGTGGAGGGTGTCTGTATGTGTGTGGATGGAGGAGAGGAGAGGGGTAAGGAGAGAGGGAAGAAGTGATGTGCATATGTGTGTCTCTGTGTGTGTCGGGGAGGGGATAGGGAAGGGGATTCACAAGGTACAAAGCCTCCCCAGGTCCAGTCAACGTCTTATTCCTCTCACACGACACTAATTTATTTCAAAGTCCATCTGGTGTAGGAAAATATCCATGATCCTCCACACAATACCCAACACCCTCCCTCTCTCCTCTTCTTCCCTTTTCAATTGCTTCTCCTAATCCTCTTTCGACTTCTTGCTGTTCAAGCCTTTCACCACCGTATTTTTATTCCTCTTTTTCTATCCATCGTCACCCATCCTTTCAGCCGCTTTTTCACTTTTTTGTTCTTAACTCTCAGCAAGATTCCATTTTTTAGAACTGTCCATCGTATTCTTCATCTTCATTCATTGTCCGTATCCGGCTTTCTATCCTTTTAGAATTCATGCTTGTTCAGTTTTTGCTTCCAGCCTTCTTCTTTATCTTTTTCAATTCTTTGAGCTTATTCTTTTATCGTTTTTCCATCCATCACACTATCCACCTTCACCGCCCCCTCAGCTTCTCTTCCTCTACCTGTGACTTTGAGCTCGTACCTTTCAGTCTGTTCCTTCACCAATCTTTTCCATCACTTGCATTATCCAGCACCACTTGTATCTCCATTATTTCTCTATTACCATAATTTCAAGATTTTGACACTTTTCAAAACTTATCCATGTTCTTTGTTTCCATCCGTACCACTATTCAGCCTCTTCTTCATTATGTATTTCATCCTTATGTTGTATTTTCTACCTCTTCCAACATCTCTCCTCCTTCCTGCATTATTTCCTTATCTCCTCCACTTCTGTGTTTCATCCACTCCATTTCTTCCAGTCTCTTTTACTATTCTTGTATACTTCATTCCATTTCCCAGGCCTGTCCCATATATTTTTTTCTTTTCCACTATCCCACCTCCCCTCTTCGGCCTTCCTTTCCTTTCCTTTTCTTTCATTCTTTTCATCTACCCATTCATGCCATGTCCCTCATCTTTCAATACCCATCTTTTGTGTCAGACCGACTAACTCCCCTCTTTCGCCTCCTCCCTCCCTTCCCCCCCTCCATCCTTTTCTCCATCCATTCAGGCCAAGTCCTTCATTCCTCAGTGCCCATCTTTTGTGCTAATCTGACGAGACCAACCAACAATGATGGTTTGGGAGGCAAAGAAAATGAAAAGTCAGTAAACAGACACGTAGAGACTCTCTCTCTTTCTCTCTCTCTCTCTCTCTCTCTCTCTCTCTCTCTCTTTCTCATTAAAGTTAGACAACCAGCCAAAAACAGACAGACAGACTGACAGAACAGAATGCGTGCAATATCCAAAGGACCCAGATTCCACAAGGGCAGGTGTCTTTGCAGGGAATCATTGTCTTTTCCCGCTGTATCTATCTATTCGCCTCTTATATTTCATTACCAGTACTTTTTATCATCCAGACCAACCACTGTACTATTTCGCTTGTAGTTCATAGTTTCTCTAGATGTATTTCCATTTTATCCGATCGTTTTCATGCAACTTGATAAATAAAATATCAGGACTCCCCGGTGGTCAGGTCGGTAGCGTGTTCTTCCACCGGTCATCCTGATTCTGACAATGTCATCCGTGAGTTTTTCTCGATGACATATACACTCTCTCACATACAAACACAGTCACTCGAACACACACTTCCACATTATCATGCTACACTCTGAACGCGTTCCATACTTACACCAGTGCATGAAGCACAGGGCAGGGTTGGATTACTTCTTCTGCAACAGAAAATAGTTTTCTTCAGCCCTACGTGTGCCCTCCAGGGCGTGAAAACACGGCTTGAAAATCTATAGCAAAGGTTATACTGTGTACAGTACCTTGGAGTACAGTGCACCTGGCCGCTCATGTCAGGCACGTGCAAGCCAGCCGCTACAAAACAGCACAGTGCATACCTTTTATCACGCAGCATTCTCCCTCCACCTGGCCGGAACTGACCACTTAACCCGACTCTCACCTCTAAACGATCAGCCAGAGAGGATGTGATGCTCACTGGACAGGAAACGGAGGTGGTAGTTGCGATCACAGATAACAGTAATACCGACAGTATTTGCGTTATTTACGGCACTGGAGAGAAAAACTAGCTTAACAAGGAGAGAGAGAGAGAGAGAGAGAGAGAGGGAGAGAGAGAGAGACCAAAAATGACACACACACACACACACACACACACACACACACACACACACACACACACACACACACACACACACACACACACACACACTAGAACATTCACTCCAACATTGACTTGCATGATTATGTTAGACATGATGCTTTCACCCTGTAATTTTCAGCACACAGTATCCCACCCATACATTAACAAACAGCACTACCTGGCGACGCAATCCACCACTAGGGAACGGATATCTGATGTCGATGTTGCTGCGGACCAGGGAGAGCCAATTCAAGGCAGGGTTAATGGTCATAGCATGGTTGTTATTGGGAAGTATCAATGGTCATTATGCAAGCAGGGAAGAGTCACATACTTGACCCTATTACCAGCATAATATATGTGATGGGCATGACTCAGGTACCCTACATGAAAAACCTCTAATGTCTTGTGACACTGTTTATTGGTTTATTTTTGTTAGCTCCTTGCGATTATGTCAATGAAAATAAGCTTTGCCATCCTTGTTTTTATGTCCCTCTTAAGCTGAGTGAGAGAATAAAAAAGTGTATGAAAATAATAAGAATAAATGCAAAATATGTGGACTAAGCGAAAGGAGAATGGATAATAATAAAAGTAGGTGACCTGTCGTCTGATCCATAAAAAAAATACTTTAGGATAATGTAAAATATTATTGGTCGAATTTCTTATCAAGACAATACCATCAGAAGTATACTCCTCTTGTCACATGATCTGCGGTGGACAAAAATACTGATCCACTTCATAACGATACAGAACGATACACTGAACAATGAATTTTGGAACCTGTGATGCGATTATCGGAACACGACAGACTTTTCAAAATATCGTGTAATTTTGATTATGGTTCGGCTAAAATTGGGGAACGTTATCATTGTCCGCAACTATACGTACGTAGGTATGTAGTATGGGGAGGAACGCCTTCAAGTGGCAGCACCACTATAACTGGGTGGTGGAGCTGCCAGGATATACAGACGTCCTTCAGCTTCCTTCCTCTACCCCGGTAGGAGAATGGTGGAGTGCAGGGTGGAGGAAACTTCAGCTTCTAGTCCACTGAGTTCATATTCAGATGAACCTGGGATTACAACAGCAGCACCCGTATAATTGCGGGCACATCTTCCTTACAAGTGGCTGTCCTGTTCATTTCTCCATTAAGACACACTGGTATTCATTTTTCGTAGAGGAAGAGAGGCACAGGTGGCATAACCTTCTTTCCTCGGATCTTAAACCCATAGTGGTCATTTGCCTTAATGACCCACCGTGCAGTCGATAACCACAATCGGTAGAGAGGCGGCCTGCAGTCCTAATGGACCGAGGTTCGATTCCCGGCTGGGGCTGGGAGCAGTTTAAGGATCTGATTTCCTTAAAAAGCAGACTTTTCTGATCTACCAGATGACCCGCCGACATGTCATAAAGAACCCCCGCTAATACCAGTACAGCAGTCCTGTATGAGACAGCCCTAGCACGTACTGTATTCAATATGGACGGTGGATGTTAGCGCCGAAATGGTGACATGGGGAGGTGTGTAGGAGGACTACTTGGCCTTGGGGTAAAAGCCCTGAAGCCTTCCCCCACAGTCGGAGACATTAAAAACAAAACTAAATAAAATGCAGTAACCTACGGTAGAACATTAGGTTGTAAGAAGCAAAATTCATGGCAAGGAAGAAGTACTGTAGAAACAAAAATACACATACGTAACAAACAGACACAGAATAAATCATGCTACCATACATATTACACACAAATACATACATACATAATTAAATACTCACACACATAACCTCTCAAAAACAGCCACAAATGCTAAGCTGACTCATATATTCTCTCTCTCTCTCTCTCTCTCTCTCTCTCCGATAACCATCACTTCTTAATGCAGTACTGTGAGGTGGAAATAGACGGGTGTGGGGTAAGGGGTCTGGTGTGGGAATTACGACCGCGCCTGCACGCAAAGACGAGCAACACCCCCCCACCAGTTCTCCCTCAGTCTGGCTTATCCTAGCTATATCTGATCACTTTACTACTTTTAGGTGTGGGTCATTCCCTTGTTTCTTTTTAATTTTCATCAATACGTTCCTCGAGTCATCCTCTACTTCGTTTCTTGTAGTTACCCTCTTTTTTCCTTCTCAGTCACTCCTTTTATCTCGTACTGGTTTTATACTTCCATACTTTTTTCTTTACTACGGTTTGATCAAATCTCTCTCTCTCTCTCTCTCTCTCTCTCTCTCTCTCTCTCTCTCTCTCTCTCTCATACACTGCATTTCCCCACATCCTCATTCCCCATCCTTCCTCATTCCACACACTCACACTGTCCCTCCATTTCTAATAATTAACCAGTATGTGTGGTACTAATTAAAGAGCGTGGGTCGTAGCTCACACACACACACACACACACACACACACACACACACACACACACACACACACACACACACACACGAATAAAATCATGCTTGCCAAGTATAACAGAGCAAACATTCTTAGCTCTTCTATGCCAGCCATATGTAGTTGTAATCCCGTATATGCCATGTTTATGATTCTATTGCCATGCGCCTAATCCCAGAGTTGATCCTGAGTAAGCACAACAAATAAAACTCCAAGTTCCTCTTTCACCATTTAGCCCACCTCTCTCTCTCTCTCTCTCTCTCTCTCTGTATCTCGCTCCGTTATTACGTCAGAGTTCACTAAAATTTCAGCCTCCCTTAAATATATTTATTTGAGGATCTATAATATATATTTTTCTTTTTTGCTAGCTTGCAGTTTATATTTATTTACATTAAGAAAATTTAAGCAGTCAATCGGCTTTAGAATATTTGAGGTTGATGTAAATAGACAGAGTGACTCAAATTCGATTGGTAGATGGATAGACAGACACTCGGATAAGTAAATAGATAGACAGATCGAAAAATAGATAGATAGACGGACAGATAGATAAAAGATGAATAGATAAATATGTAACCTAAACTGACACGTACGCACACACAAATATTTAGACAGGTAGATATATAGCGTAACAAACTGGTAGTTTACAAACCCACAATATATATAGTCCCGAAACACACACACACACACACACACACACACTCAAGGCAACAACAGCCCTAAAATAGATATTAATCGTTGCCCGTCGGCTGGAAATTTCAAAAGGACAACTAATCAGCGTGTACTGAGCCCCAGCCAGATAACAGCGAAAGAGAGAGAGAGAGAGAGAGAGAGAGAGAGAGAGTGAGAGGAGGAGGGGGGATAGTTAGAGAAGATTGTGACAGCAGGACACTGAGGGAAGCCAAAAGAGGAACGGAACTGCACAAAGTATTTTGCTCAGTGGACCGCAGTTATCTGTGCATTGCCGTTTTAGTGAATAAAGACAAACCGAGGGAGAGGATACTGTTGCATTTTTTTTTTTTCCCGTCTCTCCGCTCCCTATTCTCCTTCTTGTTTTCCATGTCGATGCCACCGTTCCCCCACCTCAATATATATATATATATATATATATATATATATATATATATATATATATATATATATATATATATATTCTCAACACAAACACACTTACAGAATTAAATGTTCTTAACGCATATATATTGCCTTTCTACTTTGTACAGAAAAACGTAAAGAACGAGATTTTTTTTTTAATTGTTTTCTTTTCTGTCTCCCTCTTTCACTCTCATTATCTCTTACTACACACACACACACACACACACACACTCTCTCTCTCTCTCTCTCTCTCTCTCTCCTTCCTTTTTCTTTTCTCAGGTGTTTGTTTGCGCTTTTTTTTCTTTTTAACGTGTCCGACTCTGGGCATAGGCCTCACAGACTGCTCCCAAAGCCCAGCAGTTCTCTTACATACCGTACACCTTCACATGTCACCATTTCCCAGCTAACACCCACCGTCCATACTGAATACATGCCAGGGGCGTCTCATCCAAGACTGGTTTATTGGTATTAGCAGGGGTACGTTTACATGTCGGCGGGTCTTCTGGTAGATCAATAAAGTCTGCTGTATGAAGTTCAAATCCTTAAACTGTTTCCTGTCCCTGTAGTGACTGGAGATATTTATGTCATGTAAAACACTGCCAAGGCCTCAGGATGATCTTCCTTCAAGTGTTCAGGATTACAGTAGCTTAGCCTCGGATCCCTATGCTACTGAAGTGGCAATATACTGGCCAGTTACCGTGCTACCAGCTGTGTTATAACATTGCGTTCGTTAGTTAGGAATGCTACTAGAATCACAGGCAACGCTGCGCTGTTGCAACCCTCCAACTGACCAAGCACACTCCCTGCACACCTAACCAAGTGCAAGACGGCCCTCACGCCCCCCCCCCTCCCTTCCCCTTTGTATAACACAATGGACAGCAGGTCACACTGAAATCTCTGAGAATTTATTTTTACTTTTCCACTATTTAAGGGGGAAAAAAAATAAGACACAGCATTCCAGCAAGAGGCACCAGTTCACTGTAAGACACATAATTATGTGAAATTTAATGACTACAGTGAATACTCTCTGAGTTCTGGCTTCAGATTCCTTGTGCAGATTGCATTGAAATCTCTGAGAATTATTTTTCCCCCCCCAAAAAAAAAAAAAATACTGAACACAGCATTCCATCAATCAACAGGTACTAGTTCGCTATAAAACAAATAACTCAGTGAAATTTCATGACTCTGTAGTTAATACTTTCTGAGACCTGCTCAGGAAACGGTATCTCAACGCCACTTACTTTTCGGCAGGTGGAGGGTTAAAACAATATCCCTGTGTTCAAGGGAAAGATTTAGAATTTTGTAATAGGGGTTCAAGGTGCCGCGTACAAAAAATCTCATGCGGAAAATGAATATCACTGCAGTTACAGGATAACCGTGTCATTTCTCCCCTCCTGTGTTTTTTCCCACTTCAACTCTCCCTCACTCTCTCGTCCACTCTCCCTCTCTCTTCCCCCCCCCTTCTCTGTCTCCGTCTGCCTGTCTGTCTGTCTGTCTGTCTGTCTGTCTGTCTGTCTGTCTCTCTCTCTCTCTCTCTCTCATCGTCCCCTCCACACACTCCTTTCCCTCACCTTTCCCTGTCCCCTGTTCTTTCCTTTCTTACCTTTGCTTTCTCCTCGCTCTTTTTTTCCTTTCCCTAGTCTCATTCCACATTACCTCCCTCCTTCCCTTACTCCCTCTCACTCCCTCTCCGTCCTCTCTTTCCCCTCCCTCTTACTCCCTTCCCCTCCCCCCCTCCTCCCCATCTGCTACTGTTCTCTTGTCGCTTTGGATCTTGCAGCTGCTATTCTTCCCCCTCCTGTCTCGTCCCCTCTCCCCATCAGTAACAAGTAATTTCCATGTACCTCTTCTTTCATTACGGATAATCATCTCTCTCTCTCTCTCTCTCGCTCTCTCTCTCACATATATAGATATATATATATATATATATATATATATATATATATATATATATATATATATATATAGAGAGAGAGAGAGAGAGAGAGAGAGAGAGAGAGAGAGAGAGAGAGAGAGATACAGATATAGATATAGATATATATATGTATATGTATAAATGTGTGTGTGTGTGTGTGTGTGTGTGTGTGTGTGTGTGGTAACTTTCCTGCCAAGCGTCACGAGGTGCTGAATGTAGCATTCCTCAGAGGGAATGTGCAAACGATGTTCCTGCAGGCCCAAGCCAAGACTTTGATTTAACCTTCTAGATTACACCTATGCTACCAGCTGTTATTTATGATATTTAGAGTCCTGACATTTAAAGGTTTTAATGCTCCAGCCCTGGCTCCTGAATAGGAGCCAAGAACCGTATCACTACACCATTATGTGATAGAAGCAGTCACTCAAATTCTCCTTTATATATATATATATATATATATATATATATATATATATATATATATATATATATATAATTTAAAGTGCGGATACTGTGAACAGTGAAACTTCGTTGCCATTTTTTAAATTTTATTCCTGATACTACCATATATATATATATATATATATATATATATATATATATATATATATATATATATATATATATATATAAACTCGGGTAATGGGAGTGCTCCAGTGGTGAATGGGTTAGTGGAGGCTTCATCTAACCCAAACACTTCGAGAAAGATTTTCTAAGCTGAACTTAATCCTCTACAAGTAGCAGGATTGTGTGGGAAAAATACGTCACCAGAATTAAAGTGTTAAAATCCTGACTGTCAGACATAATTTTATTAGACCGTGAATTCATTGTCTGCTATAATGTTGAGGATCCAGGCTAACATGACCGTGAACCCGATGGACTGCAGACTGAAGTTGTTCATCCCCTGCAGTCCACAATCCTTTTTTTAGAGACGCATGGAGAGCCAAGTGGCTGATCAACCTGATTATAAGGTTGACCCAATTGAGGGCATCCTACTCCAGCATCAAATTGTCGTAATGCTCCAATATATATACTTTATTCATAAACATTATTAACAGCTGTGAAAAATATGTTCACTTTATTTATTTATTTATTTATTTATTTATTTATTTTTTTGGGGGGAGGCGTGGCTGAATCGGTAGAGAGGCGGCCTGCAGTCCTAATGGACCCAGGATCGAATCTCGGCTGGGGCAGGGAACAGTTTAAGGATTTGAATTTCCTAAAAGCAGACTTTCCTGATCTACCAGATGACCCGCCGACATGTCGTAAAAATACCCCCGCTAATACCAATACACCAGTCCTGTATGAGACAGCCCTAGCATGTATTCAATATGGACGGTGGGTGTTAGCGCCGAAGTGGTGACATGTGGAGGTGTAGGAGGACTACTGGGCCTTGGGATAGGCAACTGCCCCCAAGAAATAGGCCCTGAGCCTTTGCCCAGAGTCGGACACGAAAAAAAAAAAAAAAAAAAATCCATTTTCATATTCATCTATCTATCTGTCACAGTCTACCTATGTCTCGATTGGGCTACCTGCCGTTTAATATATCTAAATATCTATCTGTTTATACATCAGTTATCTATTTCATCCCAGGGTGGCCGGTAATGTGCTTTCAGGCCCCCACAATCTCTCTCTCTCTCTCTCTCTCTCTCTCTCTCTCTCTTCACGGCTCATCACCAGCACCACTCACCCCTCTCTACCAGTTATGCTCTGGGTATGAGGAAATTAACCCAGTTCCCATTGCAAAACCTACCAATGGATGATAAGATTGATTGTTAACAAATGGCTTCTTCCTGTCTTCTTAGGCAACTGGGTAACGTCTGATAATTTCTTCCTATTTCACATCTTTTACTTTTTCTCTCTCTCTCTCTCTCATACCCTGCTTTTTTATTGTCTGCCAATCTGTCAGTCTGTCTGTTATCTTCTTCCTTCCTCTCTCTATCTCTCATTTTTTTTTTTTTTTTTGGTAATTTCCTTGTCTCCCCGTGAGATATCTCTTTCTTCCCATCTGTCTGTCTATCTATCATTCTATCTATCTATCTCAGTGCTGACTACTCTCAATACATTTTTTTTTTAATACTGTAGGCAAAAATCCAAGAACGTTTAAAATAGGTAGATATTTGACCGCTGCGTAAAAACAGCTATTGTTATCATCACCATAACAGTAATTTCCAGGTAGGACTGTAAATCTGTTCAGTATGATTCAGAAAAGTGTAACAAATGTTAAACATGTAGAGTTCATTAGAATACCAAATATCTGCAATAAAACGAGTAGTGACAGTGGAGATAATAGGAAATAACATATTGATATTAGACAATAAGTAATAAAAAAATATACATATATAATAATAATAATAATAATAATAATAATAATAATAATAATAATTCATCCATCCATCTATCATCAGGTCCTATGTTGCCCCATGAGGAGCGTAAAGGCCCGGCGGTAGGCAAGTTGGTCATGATATATAAGATGAGTGACCAGCCTCATTTATCCCTGCATGGCATTACGTGAGCAATAAACCCCAACCATCCCTTGGATATGAACCTGCACCGGCTCAATCCGATTGGAGCTCCGTAATTACTCACTAAACTACCAGGCGCCATAATTTGGTTATATGGTTACCATCCAGCATAGTAAATAGTTTCTTGGTTTACTGGAAACCATTAGACAATAATAATAATAATAATGATAATAATAAAAATAATAAAATAATAATAATAATAATAATAATAATAATAATAACAAACAATTCATAATAAACACTTACCCTTCAAAGCCGGTAAGGATCGTCTGCATAGAGTTGTGGTTGGTCTGGAAAGGAAGGGAAAGTGATACTTAGATGTGGAATCCTGTCTTTCCCTCTGTAGGCCTAAAAAAAAAAAAGTAGCCACGGTTAATTCATCATCATCATCATCATCACCATCACATAACTGTCACCATTACCATCATCATCATTCTCGCCTCCAGTCACTATTACCGATAAGAACATAATTAAGGAAAGATAATTGTAGCAGTGATTTCGTTGGCCCACTAGATCATCATCATCATCATCATCATCATTAGAATCATCCTAGGTATATTTTCACCATTATACAGTACATTACAGAGAAGCATAAAAGAAACTGCATTTTGGGACAATCCACAGTCGGGTGGGAAAAGAGGGACAAACAGATTGACAGACAGGTAGAGAGAGAGAGAGAGAGAGAGAGAGAGAGAGAGAGAGAGAGAGAGAGTTTACAATACGCTTTCAGAAATAAGAATAAGTAGAACTAAAATGTGGGAGAAACGACCATCAAATTGTGCAGAGAGAATTAATCACTTCTTCATCCACTCGTCATTTATCTCCTTCACTTCTCTGACTTGTCTTTATTTCATTTTCTATGCTTATACACGATTTTATTCGACTTAGTAAAATCCTTTCGTACTAAAGGAAGTGATGGAAACTGTAACTACGCCGGTTTGAAAAAAATCTCAAGACGAATAGTTGTAATAATAGTAGTAGTTGTTGTAGTAGTTGACAGTAGACAGTAAATAGTAGTTAGTAGTTGGCAGTTGCTGGTCAGTAGTTAACAGCTAATAGTTAAGAGCAGCAGCAGCCGAAGCTTCATCTGCATGTGAACCCAGCAGACTGGAAACTGGATATCCTATCATGCAACCTACCATCTTCGTTTCCGTGTGCAGTGAGTTTTTTATTTTATTTTATTTTTTTTTTTTTAAATACCCAACAATTTAACATCCCAAATATATCACTTCCACTACGTGAAAGCGCCTCTTTCTATCATCATGTTGAATATAATCATCTAAATTGAAAGAATACAATTTTATGAAATGTCACCGACTTGAAGGGGATAAATACTGAAAATTCCATACTCCAGAACCTGAATGATTACAGCAGAAACTTGGCCACTCTCAGAACTTAAACACTTGCTCGTGGTTGATTTAAATTCGATGAGCTTTAGTTATGAGGTACGAATGGGAGGCGGTGGCTCAATCGGTTGAGAGATGGCTTGCAGTCCTAACGGACCCGGGTTCAAATCCCCGCTGGGGCATGGAACAGTTTAAGGATTTGAATTTCATTAAATCAGGCTTTAGTGATCTACCAGGAGACCCGCCGACATGTCGGAAAAATACCCCCGCTAATATCAATACACCAGTCCTGTATGAGACAGCCCTAGCATGTATTCAAGATATGGACGGTGGGTGTTAGCGCCGAAGTGGTGATATGTAGAGGTGTATGGTACGAGTATGTAGGAGGACTGCTGGGCCTTGATAGCAGGCTGTGAAGCCTATGCCCAGAGTCTTTCATCTTTCATTACTACTAAAAGTTTATTCTCTAGTTTCAGTACAAGCTTACTTGTCAGCCAACTGAGCAGAAGGGAGCTAGGGATCTTTGTTAGGTGGAAACAAACCGACTCTAATGAAAAGATGTGTGATCCATTATGGCCAGGCACTTAGAAACTAATTTTTTATTTTTGTCTTTGTACTTTACCCTACCCTTTGTTAATCATGCCCATTCCGTTTAAAATGTGTGTGTGTGTGTATGTGTGTGTGTGTGTGTGTGTGTGTGTGTGTGTCCTTCTATATAGTGCATTGTCTTGCGAATAATAAGATTACTAGCACATTTTACTGGTATACACTTGCACTAACAATTAGTAAGGAAGGTGATAGCCTGATAGCCGAGCATTACACTAATAATCACTGTCACGAGCTCTGTCTCAGCTGTTCCAGGGTCATGTTTGTACTGTACATATGAAATGAATAATTAAATATTGTTCCTTTATATTGCCCCGTGTCAAATCATGGTTTATATACGCCTTTAAAGCGGGCTCTGTGAGTGCGTGACCAGCGAACGAGTGCCATGGCATTACAATTTTCCTCTGACATAAAATTATAGGCGAATTCTCCGATACTTAATTGCTGCAGCTGATGCCAAAAAAACACAGTATTAAGAAGAAAAATCTTTTTAATTTGCTTCCGTAACTGAGGCGTTCACCGACAACAACCGAACACTCCCTTGGAAAACTTGAGATTCCAAGGGGTTCCTACGCCTTAATGGGTGAGCTTTATGTCGATAATCAATATACTGAATGAATGTATCACATGCAGAAAGATTTTCAACACTACTTCACATAGGAGTCAGGATATTAGCCTCTGCTTAGCGTGACGGTCGGGTCGGATCAGGTCCGGCCCATTTGTATCAACTAAGAGTAAAGATCACTCGCTCGCTAGTAACAAATCTTGAATTAGTGAATTTCAATGCTGTTCTCAATGCAAGGAGTCCTTCTTTAGCAAAGACAGACAGACAGAGAACGCCTGGCGTGAGGCAGTATATATATATATATATATATATATATATATATATATATATATATATATATATATATATATATATATATATATATATATATATATATATATATATATATATATATATATATATATATATATATATATATATATATATATATATATATATATAACGCTGAATGTGTTACGCAGAGATGGTCTGGGGCTATGTGGCGACATCTGTTGAGGTGCGGGTGAAGAACTGGACTGCGGGGACGGGCTATTTTAATAACCCGTGCCCATAAACAAGGGTGTTATAGCGTTGATGTCAGTGTTACTGTGGGGGTGTGCTTGGGCTTCAGTAGCACTGGGCGGCTTTAATCTGAACGCGTCATCATGCTGACCGGATGTGGCGGCGGCAAAAGTGGGTGCGAGGGGAAAAGATAATAATTCTAAGTGGCTACAGCAGGGAGGGGCAGCCAGGAAGTGGTGACGAGGGCAAGATGTGGGAGGCAGGGGGAGAAGGAAAACGAGGATGGCTAAGGAAGATAGGAGGGGTGATGAATGAGGGGGACGTGAGGAGAGGAAGGTTGAGGCACGAGAGGGGGAAGAAGAGAGGGGAGGAATGTCGAAGGTACAAAGAAAGAGCAAGAAAATTGCTGATAGAATGGGAGAGGGATTAGAAGGAGGAAGAAAGGAAAAAGGGGTGGAAGAGGAAGGGAGAGAGATGAAAATAAGAAAGAAATGAGGAAGACAGCAAGGAGGAAGGAAGGGAGGATGAATTGATATATGAAAAGAAAATTATGGAGGAAACAGATGATGACAGTTCAGGAAGAAAAGGAATAAAACTGTGGAGAAAAAGTAATGGAGGAAAAAATTAGTGACAGAGACAGCGAATATGTATATAAATATATATATATATATATATATATATATATATATATATATATATATATATATATGTATATATATATCATCATCCGGATCTCCTTTCCCACCCAAGGGCAGGGTGAGGAGTAGCAATGTCCAGACAGCCCAAAATTGCCCAATCCAATGGGCCACGCTTCCATTCACTGATCATTCAATCCCCCGGAATCCTGGCTCTATTGGATAAGCCAAAAACATTCACCACGTTCTGTAGCTTCACATATCGTATCCGATAGAGTCAATCCAGACGCTGCCACGTTAAAAAGGGGTGCCCAAAATCCCTGATCATGCACATCTCACAAAATTCATCCAGCCAGCTCGATCTCCCGCCAGTTCCCTAGCCTCACCGACTTCCAAACCTCTCTTCCTCACACATTCATCCACCATATCTCTCCACCTTCTCCTTGGCCTACCTCGCCTCCTCCCTCCTTCGAATTCGCTCAGATATATATATATATATATATATATATATATATATATATATATATATATATATATATATATATATATATATATATATATATATATGGAGAGAGAGAGAGAGAGAGAGAGAGAGAAGGCCATGTCCGGGTCAGAGGGGGGGTCAATGTGATGATGACTGAAACAACAAAATAAATCTTCATGTGTTTCCATAGTAATAGCAACCTGACCTGCGCTATGCATCTCATTAACCCTCTCAACAGTAGGGCAACTCGTTTCACTTTGTTTCCTTTACCGACAAACGATTACATTGCTTAAGAGAGAGATCTTTTACTGAATGGGATACACATTATTTGTTTGCAGCTACTACCGAATATTTTTGTTAAACGTAGTTGGGATCTCACAAAGTGCAAGGGGTGTAAACAGTTCCATTAACTACATCATTACTATTATACTTTTTGCATAATTTTATTTCCCCTAAAGATTCTGACTCAGTGTAGGGGAATCCTCTGAACATAGATGGTGTACTGTAGTAGTAATAGCCATTAACCCTTTAAGTTAATAATAGTAGCCTAGATATATTTTTCTTGCGACATTTACATCTTGTAGTAAGTGGTTAACTTTATTTTTCCACACTAACTGGAGCTGCAGAATATAGTTTCTGTCCCTAACTGTGTCACTCCCTCCCTCCCTTAATCACGTACTGAGTTACTGTACTTTCTTGAAGAACGCAGTTCAAGTCTTTCGGAAGAAGTGTTAGGAAAACAAAATTTGTACAGTGGTAGACCTCTCCCTGAATCAGATTCAGGTAGATTGGGACAGCCGAGGGTCGCCACCCCATGTGGGGGGGAAGTCCCCGGGTGTTGCACGCAAAACCGTTAGCCATGGTCAGTTTTTTTTCTAAGAACACGAGTTTTTGGATGATTGTTGAGCTTCACTCTCGCCAGATTATTAGAATGATGGGACTCCCGAGGGCTGCCCACCACAGTGGGGGGGGGGGATGGCCCTCGGTGGCCTCAGTCAAAGTCACATAGAACTTTGTATATTGATAGATGTTCATCCCAGTCACGTTTTGAGAAACCTGAAACTGCAGAGGGCCACCTCTCACATGGAAGGGGTCACCCTGGGGTCCCAGCATAGACATTATGCATGACCATACTTTATAACCTGAGAACATGAAATTTTGCGTATTGGTATGCGTTTACCCAGTATATATTTTCTATAGGGTGAGCCCTCTGCCATCCACTCCTTATGGGCTGAGTGTGGTTCCCTGGGTTGACAATGACATAGTTTCCTACTTAAGAACATGAATTTTTGCACAACGGTAAACCTTTCATGGTGCCACATTTTCGGCAGAATATGACCCCAAAGCAACCCCTCATGGGAGGTGGTGACCCCCCCCCTGTAGGTGCTGGCCAAAAGTTGTTATGCACAGTCATGGTTGTTAACCAAGGAACACAATATTTTGTATACTGGTAAATGTTCATCACAGCCTACCAACATGCACGTTCGTAGGTTATAAGAACGTAGACTGTAGCACTAGTCGAGCAAAGCGCTACTCCCAAGGTGGATGGAAAGCTGTTGAGTAAGAGAGCTGGAACTCCCACTTCATCAGCCCTCGGGACTAGCTTCAGACAATCCCCCATTACTGAACCTGTTCAGTGTTTCAGTAACACAGAGACTAGGCCAGCATGCTCTCAAATACAAGTTCATCTGTCAACACCAAACTACATGCACATTACACGTTACACTTCCTATTCAAAATTTATAAAAATTGCATCCCATCACCAAGCCTTGGAGTCCTGGGGGGGGGGGGCAAGCCCGCACCAACTGCTCTTTCCAAGTGATGACCAAGTGAGATGCCTGGAACCACTGTCTGACTAACTCCTTCTTTATTCATGGCCTTTCTTCTAACTTTCTCTCAGTCTCCTCCTCTAAACCTCACCTTCTCTTTCTCACTGAGGCTTAGTTGTCTGAGGCTACTGACAACAAACCCTTCTCTGTATCCTCCTACTTTCTCTATACTCATTTCAAAGTCAAAGGTGGCCGTTGTGTATACGTACACAGCAACATATCTTGCTTTCGTGTTCCTGAATTTGAATCTTGCAAATTCTCTACTCTCTGGCTTCAGCAGTCCTATCATTCTCTGACTAAATATATCTGTGCTGTTTACCTATCTTCAAATTCTACTGACTATGAAAAATTCTTTGGCTTTCTTACTTCTAAGATGGGACACATCATTTCAATATTTCCTCTCTCTGAAATCTCAATTCTTGGTGAGTTCAATGTTCACCACCCTTGGCTCTCCTCTCCTTTCACTGATTAAACTGATGAACTTAATGACCTAGAACAGCGTGTACAGCACCTATCCGTATCCCTGATCGCCTTGGAGAGTGTTTCAGTATACTTGACCTCTTTCTTATAATAATCACTCTGCATATGCTGTTAATCTTTTCTCTCCGTAGGGCTCCTCTGATCACAGCCTTATCATCTTAACCTGTGCTATCACTCCAAGCCCTGTGGACCCTCGCATGATGCAGCAGCTGTGGCACTTTGGACCTACTGATTGGGAGGCCTTAAGGCAGTATTTCTTTGATTTTCCCTGAAATGATTATTGCATCCATGACCTAGAGCAGGGGTCGGCAACCTCCGGCCCGCGGGCCAGGTCCGGCCCGCAGAGTCCGAACTCATGGCCCATCACCCTGCTTGATATTTATATAACAATCCGGCCGGCAACAGCCTAGCCAACTAAATGAGTAAGTCGGCGCCTCGCGACGTGATTGCGGCAGGTAGTGCAGGGCAAATTTGCATGACTGAGATCTTTACCACAGAAGTTGGTGGAGCTTCAGCGTAATGATGAACTGAAGGCAAAGTACCATACCACTTCTCCACTGTCCTTCTTCCGTGACCTTGTCCTACCTTCTGACAAATTTCCAAATTACATTGAGCATGTAAAACGCATCGTTGCTGTGTTTGGCAGCACTTGCTGTTGTGAGCAACTCTTTTCAAAAATGAAATATACAAAGTCTCGCATTCGCTCCCAGCTAAGTGACCCCCACCTCAATGACATTCTGCTCTTGTCTACCTCATCAATCGATCCAGACATTGAATCACTTCTCCATGGCAAACAGCACCAACCATCCCACTAATTTGCATGTCTCTTGATAAAACTGTTTTCTGCAGTCACTGATTTGCATGTTTTTCAATAAATTTCTTGTAATCTAGTCACTGGTTTGCCTGCTTTTCTATATATATATATATTTTTTTGTATATTGTCACAAACTGTTTTCTGCAGTCACTGATTTGCATGTTTTTCAATAAATTTCTTGTAATCTAGTCACTGGTTTGCCTGCTTTTCTATATATATATTTTTTTGTATATTGTCACAAACTGTTTTCTGCAGTCACTGATTTGCATGTTTTTCAATAAATTTCTTGTAATCTAGTCACTGGTTTGATTGCTTTTCTACAAAATTTCTGTATATTGTCACAAACTGTTTTCTGCAGTCACTGATCTGCATGTATTTCAATAAATTTCTTGTAATCTAGTCACTGGTTTGCCTGCTTTTCTATATTTTTTTTCGTATATTGTCACAAACTGTTTTCGGCAGTCAATGATTTGCATGTTTTTCAATAAATTTCTTGTAATCTAGTCACTGGTTTGCCTGCTTTTCTATAAAATTTTTGTACACTGTCACTTTTGGGTTCTCTTTGGCACTCCGGCCCGCAGGCTACTCCTAGAAGCTTTCTCTGGCCCTCGCACTGAAAAGGTTGCCGACCCCTGACCTAGAGCCATATGATCGCGCCTTGCGCATTACATAGGTCATTTTCTCGGGCATGGAAACATACGTCCCTTTCTCATATACTGTTACTAATGCAAAACATAATTTGTTTAATCACACCTGTTCTAATGCTGTCCACAGCAAGGAGAAGGCGTACAATAGATACCTGAGACAACCCACTCCTGAATCTCATCCTTTTTATGTTTCTGCCCCTACTCATCCCAAGTCTGTTCTTCTCTCTGCTGAAAATAATTTCAATCATACCAAATTCTCTGAAGTGTCCAACTCAAATTCTTCCCGCTTCTTCTGGCACCTTCCCAAAAAACTTTCTAACAACTTTAACTCATCACCCTTCTCACCTATTTTCCACTCTGATGGTTCTGTAGCTACTTGTTATACTGATAAAGCAAACCCCTTTACTGAGACTTTCTCCTCCAAATCGTCCTTGGACGATTCCTCCATCATTTCCCCACTCTGACTTCCTCATGGCTGACATTAAAATAACTTCAATTGAAGTATTATCTGTCATCACTGGCCTCATTAGTAACAAAGCATATGTTGCCCTCAAGAATTATGCTTCTGTGCATAGACTCTGCCTAGGTAACCTCTTAAACCTTTGTCTGTCAACTTGAACCTTTCCTTCTTCCTGGAAGTTTGCTCTTATTCAGCCTGTCCCAAAGAAGGATGACCATTCTCAGCCCAGCTGCTTTAACAACCTGTATTTCTAAAGTTTTTGAGTCTACTTTTAATGAAAAAAAATATAAAGCTCCTTTCCTATCACAACCCTTATTCCGCTCGCCAGTATGGGTTCCGTCAGGGACACTCCACCGGTAATCTTCTCATTTACCTTTCAGGCTCTTGGTCATCCTCCTTTCGGAACTTAGGCAAGAGTTTTGCCATTGCATGTGACATCTCAGAGGTTTTCGATCGATTCTGGCATTAATTTTTAATTTCCGAATTGCCCTGTTATGGTTTCTATCCTTCTATCTGTGCCTTCTTCTCTGGCTTCCTTTCTGGTCGTTCTATAGCTGCTGTTGTAGACGGCCACCGTTATTTTCCTACAGTAGAGCTGTCAATAGTGGCATTCCTCAGGTCTCTGTCCTATCACCAACACTTTTCCTTCTATTCTTTAATGGCCTTCTGAGCTGCACATCTAACCTTATCCAGTTATACGTTGATGACTCCACTCTTCACCTTTCCATTCGCGTCCCACAACATCCATCTCAGCAATTACTTCAACAAATAAGGATTGAGGCTATGGAACTCCTAATGTCTGACTTGGCTCATATCTCTGATTAAGGTAAAAGTAATTTTGTCTTTAATGCATCAAAAACTCAATTCTTACATCTTTCAACCCGAGAAACTCTTCTGCAGGGTATCCTCTAATCTTTAACAACATTCAGCTCAATTCTGCATCGTCTTTAAACATACGTGGGTTTTCATTCTCTCGGGATTTATCTTGAAAAGATCATATTACCTTTCTTGTAAAATCTGCTTCCAAGAGGTTAGGTGTGGTGAGCCGACTTCGTACTTTCTTTACCCCTGCACGGTTGTTGGCTTTATACATGGGTTTAAGTCGCCCTTGTTTAGCGTACAGCTCTCGTATGTGGTGAGGCTTCCCATACACAGCTCTTCTCAACAAGGTGGAGTCGAAGGCTTTTCATCTCATTAACACTCTCCTCTTACTGGTTCCCTTCAACCTTTGTCTCTTTGCTTCAGTGTCGCATCTTTATCTTTTTTCTATGACTACTTCAATGGTCGCTGCTCCTCTGAACTATCTGCTTGCATCCCTCCATCACAACAGAAGGTGCACAGCACCCGTCTAACAATAAATTTTCATCCTTTTTCTGTCCAACTCTCTAATGCAAAAGTTAACCTTTACTCACAATTTTTCATGTATGCAACAGGTCAACCCGGGAATTATCTTCCTCCGTCTGTATTTCCTACTGCCCAAGATCTCCGTCTTTTAAATGCAGTGTGTCCAGACATCACGATGTGAACGGATATTGAATTTGGTTCTCTGATATATTAATATTTTTTTCTTAGAGGGAACAGTCTTGGGCTTCTGGCTTTTGGTTGCATCTTTTTTTTTTTTTTTTTTTTTTTATTCAAAGAGTGCCACGTTTTAGATAGGGTAGAACGGAGAAGGGGATTACCCACGGTGCGTAACAACATAGTTTTTACCAAAGCAAACGAAATCTTTCACAGTCGTAAACTTTCACTTGGACAAAACTTCACAGAGGATTTGACCCTCTGGGTTCACACCTCCACCTTTCCGTAAATAGTTACAGTCTTACTTTTCCCCTACAATACTGCAGGCGTGGGTGCGGCTGTCGAAATGTCCTTTGTCTTGTTTTTAAACTCATGCTTTGTCTTGTACATTCCATCCTCCCTTCGTGCACGTTGTCTGTCATATACATATATATAAATACATATATATATATATATATATATATATATATATATATATATATATATATATATATATATATATATATATATATATATATATATATATATATATATATATATCACCTAGTCAGGTCAGGTGAGGGTAAGGGGATGGGTCTGTTATGATGTGGCAGGGGTAAACCAGTTCTGCTGTCGGGCCCTGCTGCGGATGTCACTGATTGCACTGCGCAGTTGACCCTTGTGCGGTGTGGTGCGGTGAGGATCTGTCCGTTCTCCCCTTTGGAGCTAAGATGTGAATGAATGTGTTTGAATGGATGAGTAAATGGAGAGTGTGTCGTCCTGTCTCGGCTACCTCCCTTCCCTTGGGGGAAGCAGCCTAGGTATATATATATATATATATATATATATATATATATATATATATATATATATATATATATATATATATATATATATACTCACTCGGTGTAGTGCTGCTCTCGCGTGTCTGCCCTTTCCTCTTCTCTCTCCATTCCATCCTTCCTCTTCTGTCTTTCTTTACTTCATTCTTTCCTCATCCTTTTGCCTACGGGTGACTTTACATTCCCTCTTTTGTCTTTCTCTCTTTCATTCTTTCCTCTTCCTTCAGCCTATGGGTGACTCTACACTGAGTGACAAGCCTAATGGTTTCCTGTACACCAGGAAACCATTTACTACGCTGGGTGGTAACCATATAACCAAATTATGGCACCTGGTGGTTTAGTGGGTAATTACAGCACTCCAATCGGATTGAGCCGGTGAAGGCTTATATCCAAGGGGTGGTTGGGGTTATTGCTCATGTAATGCCACTCAGGGATGAGTGAGGCTGGTCACTCTCATCTTTAATGTCAGGACCAAATTGCCTAGCCCCGGGCTTCTACGCTTCTCATGGGGCAATGTAGAATTTGATGATGGATGGATGGATGGATATATATATATATATATATATATATATATATATATATATATATATATATATATATATATATATATATATATATATATATATATATATATATATTCATTTTCATCATCTTACCTATAAATCAAATCTTTCTTGTTTCTGTCTTTCTCCTTCACATGAATTATCTGTCTTCACCTCTCCTTCCTCTTTTCAACCTCGCCTTTTCTTCCCTCATTCGCTGCACACATCCATGAATACCCATAGATCATGAGTCAAACTTGTTCATTTGCGTGTGTTTGAAGATGAGCACAAGGTGGCTCAGTATCATCATCGGGCATAGCTTACGACTGACTCACTGCAGGGCCGGATATGTCCATTAGTAAGGAGTCGGGAGAGACTGACTTTAGTGTTCTCACTCTAACCTAACGTCGAGAGAAGGATACGGCGGCAAAGAATTATATCATCTATATTTGCTCATGTTGTGACATCACAAAGCAATTTTATAATTTTCACCAGTTTATCTATCTCAATCTTTATCTATCTGTCTTTCTTTACGGATATTTTATTCAGAGTAACACCAAACCTCGTTGTTGGCTGAGAAGAATGCAAAGAGTCAAGTGGCTGAACGGTACAATTAATTATCTGGTTTCTTGTGTTGGATGCTTATAGAGTTTTTTTTTTTTTTTTTAATGCGAGGAAGAAGGAACCAGAGGCTGAGCCCGCATTAACGTTTCCTCCAAGAAAGAAACAAAAACAATACAAATTAGAGCCAAATTCAAGATCAGTTCATTGCGAGATGCCTGGACACACTGTGTTTGAAAGACGGGAGATCATAGGATGTAGGAAATACAGACAGAAGGAGACAGTTCCAGAGTTGACCTGTTGCATAAATGAAGGACTGAAAGTAACGGTTAACTCTTGGATTAGAGAGTTGGACAGCAAAAGGATGAGGGTTTGTTGCTAGACGGGTGCTACGCGCTCGTCGTAAAGGTGGAGGGATGCAAGCAGACAGTTCAGAGGAGCAGTGACTGTTGGAGTAGTGATAGAAAAGAGATAAAGAGGCAACAGCTCGGCGAAGAGACAAAGGTTGAAAGGAGCCAGTAAGAGGAGGAGAGTTGATGAGACGAATAGCCTTTGACTCCACCCTGTTGAGAAGAGCTGTATTTGGGGAGCCTCCCCACACAAGAGAGTTGTACTCTAAACAGGGGCGAATAAAACCCCTGTATAAAGTCAACAACTGTGCAGGAGTAAAGAAGGCACGGAGTCAGCTTAGCACACCCAATCTCTTGGAAGCAGATTTTACAAGAGATGTAATATGATCTTTCCAAGATAAGTCCTGTGTGAATGAAACCCCAAGCATGTTCAAGGTTGATACAGGACTGAGCTGGATATTATTAAACATTAGTGGGTATTCATGTGGAAGATTTTGACAGGTTGATAGGTGTAAAAACTGAGTCTTTGATGCATTAAAAATAACAAGATTATTTTTACCCCAGTCAGAGATACGAGCCAATTCAGATTTTAGGTGTGCCATAGCCTCATCTCTTGTTTGTTGAAGTAACTGCTGAGATGGACGTTGCCGGAACCGAATGGAAAGGTGAAGGGTGGAATCATCAGTGTACGAATGAATAGGGTTAGATCTACAGCTTAGATCAAAAATGAATAAAAGGAAGAGAGTTGGTGATAGGACAGAGCCCTGAGGAACACCACTGTTAATAGTTCTAGGAGAAGAACGATGGCCGTCTACAACAGCAGCTATAGAACGACCGGAAAGGAAGCTATAGATGAAGGCACAGACAGAAGGATAGAAACTGTAAGATGGCAGTTTGGAAATTAAAGATTTATGCCAGACTCGATCAAAAAGCCTTTGAGATGTCAAGTGCAATGGCAAAGCTTTCGCCAAAGTCCCGAAAGGAGGATGACCAGGAATCTGAAAGGTAGGTGAGAAGGTCGCCAGTGGAGCGTCCCTGACGGAACCCATACTGACGATCAGAAAGAAGGTTGTAATAGGAAAGATGCTTTAAAATTTTTCTGCAAAGAATGGACTCAAAAACTTTTGAGACACAGGATGTTAAAGCAATTGGACGATAGTTAGAGGGTTGGGAACGGTCACCCTTCTTTGGGACCGGCTGAATGAGAGCTAACTTCCAGCAAGAAGGAAAGGTACAAGCAGGAAGACAAAGGCGAAAGAGTTTACCTAGGCAGGGTGTAAGCACAGAAGCACAGTTCTTGAGAACAACAGGAGGGACCCCATCAGGCCCATATGCCTTGTTAGTATTGAGGCCAGTGATGGCAGAAAATACATCAGCTGAAGAAATTTTAATGTCAGCCATGAGGAAGTCAGAGGGAGAAGTGAAGGAGGAACAGCACCGGAATCGTCTAAGGTGGAATTGGAGGAGAAAGTCTGAGCAAAGAGATCTACTTTATCAGTAGAAGAAATAGCTACAGAGCCATCAGAGTAGAATCCATCGTAGAAGTAAGATAGTCAAAGAATTTTTGATAGTTAGTAGAATTAGGAGATAAGTAAACAGCACAGATATATTTAGTCAGAGAATGACAGGACAGCCGAAGCCAGAGAGTAGAGAATTCAGAAGTTCAGGAACACGAGGGCAAGATAGGTCGTTGCACACATATACACAGCATCCACCTTTGGCTTTGAAATGAGTATAGAGAAAGTAAGAGGATACAGAGAAGGGTTTGCTGTCAGTTGCCTCAGACAGCTGAGTCTCAGTGAGGAAGAGAAGGTGAGGTTTAGAGGAGGAGAGGTGATGTTCAACAGACAGAAAGTTAGAGGAAAGGCCTCGAATATTGCGGTAATGAAGAATAAGTGAATCAGACAGTGGATCCAGGCAACTCAGAGTGTCGTTACCGGGAGAGGGGCGGATGGTAGGGGCATTTATGGTCGCCCCCCCTGGGGACTCCGAGGCATTGTTGTTTTGCGCCATTTTTCTTTTATTCTATTTTGAGTGCTTTCACTTTAACCTGGCCAAGTTATTAATCTTTTTGCAGCTTATTTCACGTAGATAAAAGATGCACTGTTGCATCTATATCTCTTTTCTATCGCTACTTCAATGGTCATTGCTTCTCTGAACTGTCTGCTTCCATCCCTCCATAACTAAGGAAGGCGCGTAGCACCCATCTAGCAACAAACTCTCATCCCATTTCTGTCCAACTGTCTAATGCAAGAGTTAACCGTTACTCCCAGTCCTTCATGTATGTAACAGGTCAACTCAGGAACTGTCTCCTTATGTCTGTATTTCCTACTGTCTATGATCTCCAGTCTTTCAAAAGCAGTGTGTCCAAGCATCTAGAAATGAACGGATCTTGAATTTGCCTCTCTGTTACTTTGTTTTTGTTTTTTCTTGGAAGGAACAATTTGCGAGCTCCTGGCCTTTGGTTCCTTCTTCCTTGCATAAAAAAGAATACTTCAATGGCAGAAAAAGACATTGCTACGTCCCTGCATCTATTCTATTGAAAGTCTTCGTAATTAGCACCATATTTTTGTGTAATCTATTGGTACAAGTAGGCATTCATGATGGAGATATGGCAAGTATTAAAAGAAGCATATTTACTGTGTTCACGGTACTACCAGATCTTCTTCACTCGAGATTTTACGCAATATGATAAGCGCAATAAGTAAGAAATTTCCATGTCATTCTGCACCATAAGATGTTGTTAATCAATGTTATTTACCATTCTGACCCAGTTTAGCTTCTTTGATGAAGTATTTTATATTCTGTTAATAAATTTTGAACTAGAGGAGTTAGATACTGGCTTCAGTAACCACTTCTCTTTATAGTTTTTTCATGAGGTGAGTAACATCATCTTGGTAGTAAAAATACAATAACGAAATACATCATTGATGTTTAAAGTTTTATTGTAATCTGGCAAAAAACGTCTGAGTGATGTGTTGGGACGAGACACGTGGAACGTGATGTGTAGAGAGAAGTATCAATGCAAAAAGGCTAGGAACTTATGGTATAATCAACAGACCACAGTTTTCTCTCCCTCGTAATGAAGTTGAGAGTGAAGACAGTTTTAAAAACTTGAGATGAAATGCTTATTTGAATATTATGGTGTTAAATGATTAATATATTATGTGTTATTCACGGCTACACTCACACTTCGCCCCCCCACCCACCACCTCATTGAATATTACCTAACATCACCTAACATATTCTAAACTAAACAAGCTTATCATACCCTGATCAGATTTAACCTAACGACCAGACCGAAGCTAACCTTAACAAATCCAGTAACACCCAAATTCACCGAACTCAAACAAACCAAACTTAACTCATCGCACCCTGACGTAAATTGATTTGACGTAACCTTATCAACCCACCTCAGCTTAACCTATCTCAAACTAATGTAATCTAGTCCAGGTGTACACTTAGTCTAACGTAACCTAACTAAGCCTAATCTACTCTCATGTAACCTAACCTGACCTAACCTAACCCAGCCTACTCTAACCTACCCTACCCTATCCACATCCAATCCTATCAAACTTATTCTAACCTGACCTAACCTAGAGTGTCCTTGTCAGTGTTGGGTCCACTACTCCAATCGTAAACAGTCAGCATAATGGCAATGATCCCAGTGACTGAGTAGACATATTCTATTCTAACCTAACCTAGCTTAGCCCAAATTAACCAATCCTAACGTCACCTACTCTGCCCTACCCTACCGCAATCAGTGTCTGATCCTCTACACCAGCCATTAACACCACAGTGATGGCAGTGATCCCCGTAACATGGGTCGCACCAGGGAGTTGTGAAGCTTTACAATGGCCAGATTTGCATACACCAGTGCTCGATGCAGCTTTGTTGGTGTGGGATACGATTCTCGCTTGGGGCCTTTATTGTGTTGACAGATCCAATCCCAGGACAAATTTTGGTTTACTTCTTGACACCAAAAAGCAAATTTATTCATATTTAGAAAGCCTTTTAGTTTTGGAAAGGGTTAATGAAGGCTGTATCTAATGCCTCCAGCTCCAAGTCTCTCTCATAAGGTTTAGGCAATCGTCTGGAGAAAGAGAAGCATGAACTAAAAAATATGTCACTGAACTGAAGGGTTTAATACAGAACCTAGGTTGTTGCCTTGCTGTATGGTATGCGTTACCAGCGTAATAGATGATATGGAAATAATTTTATTTTGTCATCATATTCACACCTAGTGTCCAGCACAGTCTATACTATATTAAAGATTTACACACACACACACACACACACACACACACACACACACACACACGGGGTGTCCAGGAACGCTGCTTACCAGCTTCGGGAGGTGATTGCTGGACTAATTTTGAATGTAAAAAAAAAAAAAAAATGTTATATCGACATGGGTTCAGTTCTTACACATTACGGAGCTACAGTTACAAATGAACTTATGGACAAAAATGGTCTTCCTCATAACCTCATCAATTTAGTCATCAATAACTGTAGCTCCGGTTCGTTTGGAAATTGGACCCTTGTTGATATACCAAGTTTTACATAAAAACAGCTCTAGAACCACCACCTAGAGTTAGTCTTCTCTCTCTCTCTCTCTCTCTCTCTCTCTCTCTCTCTCTCTCTCTCTCTCTCTCTCTCTCTCTCTCTCTCTCCTTGTTACTGTACGTAGAATCACTTTCTGTGGGCACATATATCACCGTTCCCGTTATGTGTTCACCTGAGCGTCCCGGACTGTAGGCCAGGGTGTATATTACTCCTTGGTGGTGTGTCGTGTAGCATGATTTGAGCACCGCCTTTGAACCCATCCCTCTCCTCCTCTCTTCCTTTCCCAATCTCCATCTTGTTCATCCTCTCCCTTCTCCCATCACCCTCCCATCCAATTGCACATCATTTCCTAATCTCTCTCCTCCATTCCCACCCCACCCTTTGTGTTCCCGTCTCAGTGTTGAAGCCGCTTTTGGATTTCATGATTGTTATACGAAGCGGGGGGGTGGAAGTGATGAAGTGATGACAGACGAAGTGGTTAGGGCCAAGTTGGAAAGAACCGATATAACAGCAGTGGTAGAAATGGGAAGAAGACGAAACTGAGAAGAGAGAAGGAGAGGGATTAAGTGAGAGAGGAGACAAACAAAAATTAAACCGACTTAAACTTTTCAAAACAAAACACACATCGAACACATGAACTTTGGTCAGTGAGGAAGAAAAAATAACCACTGGATTTTCATGAGTTCCACTGGCGTCCCTCACGTTTGTACCCCTTGGAGATACATCACTAAATGCTTTGCCATTGAATACTTGTTCCATAATGCATCTCGGAGCAGAATTAGCACCATCTCACAAAATGTCTTCGCCCTTTACGAAGGAGAGATAATGTATGTATAACCGTGGTGTACGTGAGACGCATATTTGAAGAAACAAATGCAGATGGCCAGACCCGTGAGGTGTGTGACTGAGTGTCTGGCCCATTTTACTGGATATCATGTTGATAGTTTATCCACTTTGATTCTTTCTCACTCCTTGTTTTGTGGATGTTACGTCACCTCATTCTCAGGTTAGAAAAACAAGTCATGATGATGATGATGATGAATGTACAGATTTCAGTGGCTTGAATGATGTATAAGTGATTGCGTGCCCCATCTCCTTGCTTCATAGATTTCTCAGTATCTGTAATTTTTGATGAAATGTGGTGAACATAAGACCATTTACTCAGCTCAGGAAAACACGCATCATTAGAAGGATTAATGAACACTGTTTTCTTGCTGACACGTATTGAATAAGCTGCTGATTTCTGCTGACAAAAGTACTATCTTTCAGTGACAAAACCATTTAGTACAATTTTAGTCAGCTGAAGAAAACCCAGAGCATGCAAAGGCTTACTAAACAATGCTGTCATACTGACAAAGCTGTTTATTCTTTCCATCAAAATAGCTGATTTTATGATGTCCGGGGTAGAGTTTATAGAGGATTTTGATCAATGTCTACGATAAACATGCCTCCATAAGTTGAATTTTGTACCAGATCGCTTTGCTCAGTACATCTTTTTAACTTTCATATTCACCCTGATTTAACTTCAAAGTATTTGGTGGCTGCGAGTGTAAAGACGAAAGTACATTGAGGTGTGACAGGTTAACACTACTGTATGATACCAGTCATGAAGCGATGTTATGAAAAGAACGTAGAACAGTAGAACTATCCTTTTTCTGCCATTGGGTACGTGAAATAAGCTGCCATAGGATAAAAATCTAGGCCAGGTTGTGGTAAAAAGTACAGTAAGGCATGGAATAAGCCAGCTAAATAAATCGCAACAATAATGAATGTTTACATGGGCGGAAGTTGTGCCATCAATCCTTACCAGAAGGTCTCTCGGTTAGGTGGTGTGGGGCAGACACGGAGGAAGGACAGTCCTGGGATGAACTACATGACACAGTTTAGCATACTTTTTAGATTAATTTTGCTATCTCCAGATGACTTACTTAAGTTTACGAGAAACTCTTTGGCCTTGAAGGGTTGGATAACTTCTTGCACATGTGGCTTCACTACTAGACGTTTCCATAAATTGAACAGAATCGTCTGGTGTCATCATCATCATCATTACCATCATCATCATTTACAGCAGCGCCCTAGACAATATGACGTTAAAGAATCATTGATCACCAGTCATAAAGAGAGTGATTGTGAGGGCCGGATACAATGGCACAGATGTGAGGCAAATAACAGCATAAAGAGAAAGGAAAAAAAAAAACAATAGGGCCAAGCAACAGATGAGCAAATAGGGAGGCAGACTGGGAGGGGGAGGGACTTCAGTTGAAAAAGTTTTCTTGTCAATGTGCATGGATTTATGAAGGTATATCGCAACTGGGCTTTGTGTGTGTGTGTGTGTGTGTGTGTGTGTGTGTGTGTGTGTGTGTGTGTGTGTGTGTGTGTGTGTGTGTGTGTGTGTGTGTGTGTGTGTGCTTTACTCATGAACAATAAGATTTTGGGCACAGTATTAGTTTCTCGGACGTCTGATATCAATCCCATACATGTATACTTTCATATATCAATCTATCTATCTATCTATTGCCAGACGCCACAATCCCGTTCTGGGTGGCCACAAACATATCGCCTCCACGTTGCCCTGTCCCCCGCCATTTCACTGCCCTGCTCCCAACTCACACACTCCTCTCTCATATACCTCTCCACTCCATCCCTCCAGCTCATCCTCGGCCTCCTCCTCCCTCTTCCTCCATCCACCTCACTCACATACACTCTCTTCGTCAGTCTTTCACCCTCCATCCTCTCCACATAGCCAAACCACCTCAGTGTATTCCTCCTAACGCTTCCTATCACATCCACATCCACACCGCAAAGCTCCTTTATATTCTCATTTGTCAGCCTGTCTCTCCATGTGACTCCACAGGCTCCTCTTAAATAACTCATTTCCACTGCTCTCACTCTTGACTTGTGTCCTTCCAACAACGTCTAAGCTTCACTTCCATACGTTAGAGTTGGTATCACAATACTGTCATGTACTATCTTTTTCACTTCCATGCTCACTTCCCTGCTTCTTATCGCTGCTTTCAAGGAACCAGCAACGTTTCTTCCCTGCTGTACCCTTTCAAGCACTTCACCCACCAAACCTCCATCCTTACTCATCACACTACCCAAGTACTTAAACGTACTCACATTTTCCAATTCCTCACCATCCAACCTCGCTGTACATTCACTAACTTCACCTTTCTCAAAGACCATCACTTTACTCTTCCCTACATTCACCTTTAGAATCCGTTTCTTACACACTCTCCCAAACTCATCCACCAAGCCTTGCAGCTCCCCTTCGTCTTCACTCAACAACACAGTATCATCTGCAAACAACAGTACAGGGAGTTTCCAAACACTACTCTCTCTCACCAGGGCCACTCCAACATCCACTACCCTACCTTGTACCTCTTTTATTTCCCCATCCATGTACAGATTGAACAACCATGGAGACATGACATCCCTGTTTCAACCCAACCTTCAAAGAGAAAAATTCACTTAGTTCACCATCCACACGCACTGCAGCCTTAGCACCATCATACATACTCTTCACAGCATTCAACTACTTCCCGTCTACTCCATATATTCTTAATACTTTCCACAATCCTTATCTATCCACCCTGCCATATGCTTTCTCCAAATCCATGAAAGCCGCATACAACTTCTTTCCCTTCTCTAGGAACTTTTCCACTAAACATCTAAGAATGAATATCTGATCTACACAACCTCTTCCCTTCCTAAAACCTCCCTGTTCTTCTCCAACTAATTCCTCTGTTCTTTCTCTATCTCTGTCAATAAGTATCCTACCATACACTTTTCCTATTAGGCTATAGGCTACTAAGAAGACAGATGCCCCAATGACTACCACACACTCTTTTTCCCATTTTCCTTTGTACAAGGGAATAATTATACCTGATTTCCAATCCTTCGGGACTCTACCTTCCTCCCAGGCCAATCTGCACATTTTCCACATCCATTCTACTACTATCTCTCCCCTCTACTTCAGCAATTCACCACACACTCCATCAATTCCTGGTGCTTTCCCCAATTTAACTTTCTTCATTGCTTCCACAACTTCTATCCTACTGATTTCTTCCTGTCTTCTCACCTCTCTCCTCCTCCCAGCCATTCCCCAGCCACTTATACTCGCATTACTTCCATCCTCTATGTTCAACAATTCCTTAAAGTGTTCTCTCCATCTGCTCACTTATTCTCCCTTTTCCACTAGTAATCTACTATTTTTATCTTTCACTCTCCTGCTAACCTCACTTCCACCCTCTCTTACTCTTTTCACCTCTTTCCAGAACATTTTCTTACAGTCCCTCCACTTTACACTCAAGTTCCTTCCAAATTCCTCATCTACTCTCTTCTTACTCTCTCTTACTAATCTTTTCACCTCTCTCTTTCTTTCTACATATAACTCTCTCTTCTGCCTCTCAACTTCTTTCACGCCCCTATTTCTCATCCATTCATTGTATGCTTTCTTCTTTTGTGCCACAGCCTGCCTTACCTCTTCATTCCATCACGCTGTTCCTTGCACACCCCTTCGTCTTCGCTTCATCCCACACACCACATCACATGCTGCGCATATTTCTTCTGTAAATATCCTGCACACACCTTCCATGTCCCCCATCTGCTCCAATTCATATTTGCCCAATCGTTCCTCCACTTCTCTCTTATACTCGGCCTTTTTCTAATCCTCTTGTAACCTTTCCATTTTCCTTACAAATACTCCTTCTTCCCGTCCTTCCCTTCTTCTGTTTCTCCATCCTAATTGTACCTTGATTCTGGCCACCACCAAGTAGTGGTCAGAAAGTCCACTCCCCCAACCTTTATAAGCTCTTGCATCCATTACACATTTTCGCATCCTTTCATCCACACACACATAATCAATCATTGCCTTCCTTTCATTCAGTTCACCACCCACCCTTCTCATCACTCGCCATGTATACCTGTGGATCATCTTGTGCCTGAAGAGGGTATTGGCTATCACCAACCCCCTCCCAGCACAAATGTCCACTAACGCACTGCCATTCTCATCTATCTCAGCAGGCACACCCCACTCACCAACTATTCCATCCACCTTCACATTCCTTACTTTACCATTCATATCACCGATCAAAAACACTCTCTCATTCCTTCCAAACTTTTCCATGCACACTTCCACATTTGTCCAGAACTCTTCTCTCACTCTGTTTGCACAATCTTGCGTTGGCGCATACACACACACAATCGCCCACATTTGTATTAGTTCCAACGGGAACTAAGTTGTCAGATGGACAGTAATCAATAAGGATGAGGAACTACCAACCCTGTTGTCCCAACCAGAATAAGCCCACGAATGAGAATGGTTCCTTCATGAATAGGAGCAGAAACGCCTGCAGGCCACCGTTCATAGGATGTGGCGCCAGGCAAAGGATTGGCAGGTAATGGAGGCACAAGTGTGTGAATATGTGAGGAAGGAAGGATGTATAATTTGAACGGTAGGTTTGTCTGTGGATAAGGAAAGAAATGGTTGCAGGCTACCCATCACAGGATGCAGCGCTGGGCACAAGTTGGACAGATAAATGAGGAGTAAGGTACGAGACTGAATATATGAGAAAGGGTGTATACATTGTAGGGAAAGGTTGCTAATGAAGAGGAAATGACATACCAAGAAGCCATCCTTCACAGGATGCAGTGATAGGCAAAAGATGGATGTATAAACGAAAAATAAGTTACCAGTGCGATTATCCTACTCATTTTGGGATAAAGGAGGAGTGTGGAGAAAGATAAAGAACCAGGTTGAGAATGTAAGGAAGAGGAGGAGGAAAGGATGTTACTGAGTAGAGATTTCTTAAAAACTCTAGAGATAGATGGATAAATAGATGACCTAAAACGTAGAAGTTAGCGACAGAGTGCAGCTGTAATATTATACCCAGTTTATTTCAGGGTTTACATAATTTTGCAGGTGCAAGTGATAATACATGCGTTTTCCCTTTTGGAAGTAATTTAAATTATAAGGAGATAGTTAACAATCAGACGGACACCACACCACACCACAGCGCTGTCGTTACTGCTATCTTCACACCCGCGGATGTGATATTTAGGTGCTAATACTCAGGGTGAGGGCAGCATCCATAACCTTTAAACCAGCCTTAATGGCCATCTTTGCTGCATCAAGTGGACTTGTACCGGCAAAAAGCCAGGCCTCTTTATGCGTGCTGGAGCTATCAATCTTCAGCGGCAGACAGCTTATAGTTACCCCACGCCCTGGTTCAAGGCTGAGGTGAGGGGATGGAGAAATGGAGAGATACGGTATACAAGCAAGAAACAAATCAAAGGACTCGTATATTGGACATTATAGGAAACGTGTTAGAAGGCGCCCATCATCTCATTCACATGTTATGATAAGACAGATGGTTTCCTTTACTTCATTATAATAGAATAATGTAATAAGGTTTTGCACTGTTGAATGGAAGCCGTTTATCATTCACCCATTGTTTCAGTTTTTTCCAAGCAAAGCAAATTAGATCCACCAGAAACAATTTGTACTGTTCGTTTCTGTGTATTCGGTGTGTATTTACTTCACTCTGTCCTCCCTCTCGCGGCCCGCCTGCAAATGACGTAGGGGAACGAGCAACAGAACTGAGAAAGGATCAAAGTAATAGCTGTGTGTCCTATGCCATCACATTTCCTTTAACACTCTGGTCACCTCCACCCCTCTTCCCTGACACACCACCACTCTAGTCACTATTGCTGTCACCACCCACACCACCACCCATACCACGGCTTCTGCCAACAATTATTTATCGCCATTCCTTCCAGCACCCTTGCCACCACTTCTACCGCCATCCTTGCCACCACCTTTTACCACTTATGTCACCACTTCTGCCAACACTTATCACCACCCCTACCACCTTTTCTGGCACAACCTCCGCGACAACCTCTACGAACACCTCTATCACCTATCTCACCATTCTACCACCGACCCCTTACGGAGAAAAATGTATTTGTTAATTTTAAGAAATGCTTATTGAAAAAAGAAATGCAACGCCTACAAGATATACTGTGATGGCAAATAATCAGGTAATTGCCATAACCAAATTTGGCCACGTTTGCAAAGTTTATTTCATTAGCAGCATCCTTTTTCTGGCTCAATTTTTTTTTTTTTTTTTTTTTTTTTTTTGCCACATCAAAAATGTTTCGTTAAACCAACACTTTCATTTTTTCTGTGTGCTACCGTTACCCATCCCATCACAATGGTCTCTTGTTTTAACCCCCTTGCCATCACCCCTGTCACCCTTCCACCCCTGTCAGACCACCCCAGCACCACAGCACCTAAATGGGCACAGACACTTCCCTGTCTGGGGGCGTCTGCAACCAATTATTGGAGAAGGCGAGCTAGGGTTATGAGGTACTTAATGTTGTTACACACATAATGCCACACCAACACTACTGGCCTCATTGTAACTTACCTACAGTATACACCAACCACACACACGCATATATATATACAGACGTATTGTAGGCTACATGCCCGCAGGGAAAGACACAAACTCACGAACATAAACGCCCAAATACACAAACACACACACAAACGTATACAAACACTCACCAGCATATAAACACACACACACACACACACACACACACACACACACACACACACACGCAAACCAAAACAGACAGATACACCCACTTGACATGCATCTACATAATGGTGCACATTTACGAAAATCATTGGAAGGTGGCAAGAATACAGTAAGAAATACGTCGTCGGGTAGAATGGATTACATTAAACACTTCCAGTTTTCATTCCATTTTCCGACACCAGAAAAAATCCTGTGTAATTCTTCATGCTGCCTTTATCAGATTCATTCATTTGGCACCTGACATTACCGGGTATAACTTTAATCGGGCAGATAATCAGAATCAAGCACTTAATCAGTAACATTACAACAAGCGTGTAGGAGCCGCCAGGAGATGACTTTACTTGTCCAAGCCTCGCCATATAAGAACACATCTACGATTACTTGTGTGTACTTGTGTCTCTTTGCGTATACTTGCTTGCCTCTCTGTGTGTACTTGTGTCTGTCGGTGTGAACCTGTGTGTGTGTATGTATGTACTGTATTGGCTGTCTTTCTGCACTCATCTTTCCTTCCGCTCGCGCGCGCGCGCCTGTGTGTGTGTGTGTGTGTGTGTGTGTGTGTGTGTGTGTGTGTGTGTGTTTCTATATTGGGTCCTATGAAGTTGCTACCATGGTCATACTGGTACGGTACCTCTGCACACTGATGGTCAAACAATCTATCATATCTCCCCTTAACTAAGATATGTCTACGGGCAGGAAGAGGTAATTGGGGTTGTACTGTAGCTGCCATGGCAGGCTTCGTTGCATCTTTTTCATAGAGATTTAACTTGCATAATACACATTAATCTCTTTAATGTTTTATATAGCTGTTTATCGACATACGAGTACCTTTCATCAGGAACAAAGAAGAGGCTATGGAGGTGTAATGTACAAACTACTAGTACATTGTAATAATGGTGAGTTGGGGGTTGCTTAGATGGAGATATTATTTTTGTGGGACGGAGGTGATACTGAATTGTACTGTATTACTGAATAATTCTTTATATTCGTTAATGTCGGGCAAAACCCGCCAAGGCAGTGAGTCACATGTGCTTCACACTGGCATGGATCTAACGAGCCCCTCCATCACGGGGCAATGCAGGGCATCCACTCTCACTGGTCTGAGACTCCCTGGAACTAAAACTATCGTGCTTTGTTCCAACGAGCCTCTCCATCGCGAGGTATCCACTCATACCGATCTGAGGCTGTAGCTGGGGCTCAGACTATTTATTGCCCTTTGTGCTTTGGTTACAAGCATCAAGCGGTTAGAGTTTTATTTTTTTTTTTAATGTGTTATAGTTTTTAAAAAAGAATGAACAGAAAGCAGTTTGTTAGCCTTAAGGATTAAGTGCCTAGCATCGAACCACTCAACTCCAGATGGGGTGATAAAGAACTGTATGATAGATTATCTGACAACTTGAAGCCCAGAGGATTGTGTATAAATTTTAACCTACTTTCATTTGCTACTGTAAGCTCCTTCAGCAGAGTGATTATTAATATTTCATTCATCCGACTACCAGATGAATTATATTATCTCATCAGTGGCTCTGGTAATGAGAAATCTCCACTAAGCCCTGCAGCGCCAGTCTTATTAGTTTTACTATTGCCTCCAGATGATTTTATTCAGCTTTGAAAACCCCTCGAAGTGAAGTGCCTAGAAGCAATTAACCCTGACCCTCCCAGTCAGGTAAGTGTTTATTACCTTTCTAATCCTAGATTTTATTCAGCTTAATGGCCCAGTAACCCCTTCACGCCGATGATGTATTGTTTAGTATATTTTTGCTATCTCTAGACAATTTTATTGAGGCTAGGAAAGACTTCTTCTAACTAGAGGGATTAGCTGCTTCCTTCATTAACCCTTTCAATACCAGAATACTCTCCTAATCAAAATATATTCGTCAGGCAGCAGTACAATAAAATACAAAATACGTCGTAGGAGTGAAGGGTTCAAAAAGCCTTTCGTTATTGGTTAAGAACTAAAATCTGCATTTTAAACAATTCAAAATTAAAAAAAGGGAAACTCCAAAATCTAGGCCAGAGCTGCGAGACTAGAAGCCGGTAGGTAGGGAGCAGTACGATAAGTAGGCCTACCCTTCCAGTAAAATGGCACACGTAGCAGCCCGGAAGAGTAATGGGTTCAGGTCTACCTCTCATACTGATGTGAACTCCATTAACCCCTAAAATTATTTAAGTTTAGTTATTGCCATCTCAGAGTAGACCCCTAATAGTGAAGGGGTCAGCAAATACACTATAATAACTTCTATGCAATAATTTGGTTACAATTAAATTATCACTACCCCTATGCAATTTATCCAGCTCAGGAAAACCCATTTAGTTAAATGGTTAATTACGCCAGTAACTTAAGACATCTATGGGCCTGGTACGATTGTTAAACCTTTATTTTCTACATTTAAGGAGCACTTCCCCAACCTCACCCTAAAAAGACTGCGTATAAACAGTAACCACCGCTAAGAAAAAATGATCATCAGCCTCTTCAGTGCAGTGAAACATTCTTTAGTTCTTTCCTGCTGTCTCTGACTACTTACACTTTTCACCCTTTCACTAAAAAGGGTCTCGTCAAAAGATGTGAAAAATTGGATGTTTGTGGAAGAAAGTAATCGGACTGAAGGGGTTACACTCTGTTCCCGTAGTGAAAAAATATAAACGGTGTTGTAGCCACAGTTATCTGTCAGTCATAAAACATTAATTTTATTGCCCCTTGAGATGCTGAACTATGGCAGCTGTTGTGAATATTTAGACACTGAGCAGGGATTCAATATTTTTGAATAATTTTCTCTCTCGGAACTTAAGGTTAGGATGTGCCCGAACAATACAGTTACAAACTCTCTGATAATTATTAACATTATAGCGCATTATTCTAACATGACGAAGAACAACAAACCATTTTTAGCTTTGGTGATTTTTTTTTTTTTAGTCAGACTGGTGGGTTGATTTTATCAGTAAAACAAGGATATATATATATATATATATATATATATATATATATATATATATATACAGTACATCCCCACAGTACGCGAGTTCCGAGTACGCGATCCCCCTTGTACGCGAGGACCTTTTTTTTTTTATTTATTTTTTAGTGTATCTTTCATTAGTACTCGAATTGAACTTGTAAGCGAGACGGGCAGCGAAAAGTGGCACAAATCCGGGGTTACCCTGAGTATGCGACATTGCCCCCCCAAGAAGCGATAACGGTTAGTTACACTCCGCCCACCTTGTGACGTCAATGCTGTGCACTCATCACATGATGCCCATATGTGCCGCTTGGAGGTGGTGAGGTGAGTGTCCGAGCAGAGGAAGCACATGCGCACAGAGGGTACACTCGCTGTTCCAGGTACGTCCCTGTGTACTCTGAGGCTATTTTTTTTGTGAGCCAGGATGTCTGCCCCCTCCTCCAGGAAGAAGTGCATCACACATGCCATGAAGATGCAAGTCATTAGGAAGAAGGAGAGTGGGAAGGGTAACACGGCCATTGGCAAAGAACCAGGCTTGACAGAATCGTCCGTGAGAACTATATGGGCTAACAGGGAGGCCATAAAGAAGACATATGGGGCGGTGGCATTGGACAGGAGAAGCAGGCTGACCAACCAGGCTATAATTCATATAGAGCGGTACCTGGCTACATTTACCCTGAGGAAGGAAAAGAAAGAGAATTCCACTGAACGGGCGGTACATCAGGGACAAGGCCAAGATTTTCTACAAAGCTGCAGCTCTGAAGCTTGCTGTAAAGAAACCATTTAAAGCCTCTGTGGGATGGCTTTGCCGCTTTCTGAAGAGGAAGAACTACATCACATTCGCCTCACAGGGGAGAGTGCATCACCGGATGAAATGGCGGCCAGGGATTATCCAGCCATCCTAAAGGGGATAATCGATGAGGGCGGCCACAGCAGGGACCAAATTTATAACACTGATGAAACAGCCCTATACTACAAGGATATGCCGAAGTGTACTTATATTAGTAAGCACCAGCACCAGGCCTGGGGCAGAAAAATCGACAAGAGCAGGATAACGATCATATTCGCCGTGAACTTAGGCTCACACAAGATGCGTCCTGTTGTGGTGCAAATGCAGCACACTCCAGATGTTACAAGAATCTGCGCTGCATGGATGACAGCCGGGTTTACTGGTACAGTAACTTCAATGGTTGGATGACGAGTAGCATCATTGCCAAGTGGCTGTTGCAACATTTCATCCCTGATGCCAAGGCAAAATCCCAGAAACTTGGCATCCCCTTCATGGTGCTTCTCATCCTCGACAATGCCCCAAGTCATCCAACCTGGCTAGCAGACCTCAGCAAGGAATGCAAGGTCGTTTTTCTGCCCCCAAGAACAACCTCTCTCATCCAACCGCTAGACCAGGAGATGATTGCAACGGTCAAGCAGCTATACCACCAACGCCTCTACGATCACCTCTGCAGCAAGACTGACAACTGCAAGGAACTGCAGGCAATTCTTGATCTGAACACAGCTGGGAGTGATGTCATGGACGCCGAGGATGTTTTGGACTTGCCACCTGCTTCACCCACTTCATCCTCACCATGCGCAGCACCCGCACAACCAACCTCAACTCCGGAGAAGACTATTATGGCTTTTTGGCGGTCATTCAACCTCAAGAATGCCATCACTCTCTTGTTGTCCTCTTGGGCAGATATAACCACTGCAACAATTAACCATGCTTGATGCCTCCTCGTACCGCACCTGTGTGAAATCGCACCGGGAAGCGGCTTTCAGTCCCTGGCCACTGCTGAGGCAGCCACTCTCACAAGTGCACAAGCTGTGCCCGGGTTTCAGGCCGTCATGTTGGAGGAGATCAGGGGTTTACATTCGGCAGCAACAGAGCAGGATCCCCAGGAAATCGTGCAGTGAGTGGACGAGGCTGATGCAGAGCAGGAGATCGCAGCAGAAAAGCCAGCAACACCAGTGATGGAGATTGCAGATCTGTCCATGATGGAGATCAGCCGGGTACTGTGTGCCCTTGATAAATTCAAGGAAGAATTCGAGGACATCGAACACTCTCAGTTGCGAGTGGTGGAGGTGATGTCTTCACTGGACAAAACCTTCTGCTACTACACCGACAAGTTCAGCTTCGGCCAAGTGTAAGTATCCACCCTCTCCCAGCCAAACCGGACATTTGGCACCATCGCACTCATGGATACGAGAGGTGAAGCAGGGCACGACTCATCAACCTGAGTTAGATCAGCGAGAGCGTGTGTGTGTGTGTGTGTGTGTGTGTGTGTGTGTGTGTGTGTGTGTTATTGCTTTGAATGACTTTCGTCGAGGTTCTGCAAAATGGGAACCTAGAGACAAAATGTTTTAATGATACGCCTGAAAACGACAAATATTACACGATTCCATCTGCTACAAAAATGGCATGAGCATTATACGAGACATAAACATACCGCGTAAATAGTATAGGTGACAATATAATTACGAGTATTATATAACAATAATGTTCTATGCCCATCTCTGTCATAAATGAGAAACACTGTCTTTTGTTATCATCTCGCTAGCTCAAGTAACTGATTCGACTCTGGTTGATGAGTCTTGCCATGCTTCACCTGTCAAATCCATAGTTGCGACCATGCCACATGTACAGTTTGGCTGGGAGAGGGTGGATATTTACACTTGGCCGAAGCTGTACAACAAGTAAGTAAACAGACGGAAGCAAACACTCATCACCTGTTACCTTCAGCTTGAACAAAGTGAGGAATCACTCCCTTCAACATCAGAAAAGCCATATCCTGAGGAGGATCAAGAGACTGATTCGATGTCTGAGGTGTCAGAAATAGACTTTGAAGGGTTTATGAATGAAGCGAGTGCATTAGCTAGTGAAAGTGATGAAAGTGGTGAGGAAGGTGGTGTGTCGGGTGGTATGGTGGGTGATGCAGGAGATGCACGCTAGGTGCCTCATCCTGCCTCGGATCCTCTTCTTACCTCCATCACGCCTGTTGTCCTCTTAGGCAAAGGTGAGCAGCCATATTCTTGTTGGTTTAGTTAAGCCATATCCTTGTTGATTTACCTAGTAAGGCCATAATCTTGTTGGTTTACTTTATCTTAAGCAATATGTCTTAGATAGTTTCCCTGTATAGAACAATACTTAGGTCTGACAGGCGTCTCAAGGGTTGCCCATGAAGGGGGGTGCTGCCCATATGTAATTTCTCCCATAAGTTTATGGATTCACTGTAAGTGAATTCCTAGTACGCGACGTCCTCTGCCTCCCATATTTTCACGTACTGGGGGATGTACTTATATATATATATATATATATATATATATATATATATATATATATATATATATATATATATATATATATATATATATATATATATATATATATATATATATATATATATATATGCCGCACTGACAGGAGAGAAGATATAAAACTGAGCTTGTCCCTAACCATACCAGCCCTCCTTAAGATCCTCCCTTCCCCTCACTCACTCACTGAATTACTCTACTTTTTTGAAGAATGGAGTTCAAACCTTATGGGAGGAAAGCGAGGAGTAAAGAAGTACAGTGGCAGCTCTTCCATCAGGCCGGGTTTCAAGCAGATTTGGGACCCACAAGGTCCGTCCCTGACAGGGGAGGTGTGGGTGTTCCACACAATTTGTACAACATTGGAGCTTCGCTTGCACCAGGTTATTAGTATGGTGAGTCCCCCGAGGGTCGGTCTCCACGGAGAAGGAGGGGAGAGGCCCCAGGTCGTCTTGGCCAAACTTGTTATGCACAGCCATATCTTAAAATATAGAACATGATCTTTAACATATTGACATGATAACCCCGGTCAAATATGAGGATGGATTTAACCACTGAGGGCATCCCTAAAAGGGAAGCTGACAGCTCACGGAGGTTCCGGCAGAGCCATTATGCACGGCCATACTTTTTTAACAATGGAACACGAAATTTTGTATATTGGAAGGCGTTTATCCCCGCCACGTTTTAGGCAGGATGGGACCCATGATGACCTCCCTCTATTGACAATGGAAGAGGGGGACGATCCCCAGGGGGGACAACGTCACAGTTTTTTTTTTTCTTTTTTCTAAGGGCATGAATTTTTGCAGAATTGTACATCTTTACTGGACCAATGATTTAGGCAAGCTGAGAACCCCAAAGGCTATCCCTCAAGCGGTGGGGGACGGCCGCCAGGGGTCTTGGCTAAAGCGTTTTACACAGTCTTGGTTTCTAACCTGAAAACACAAAAATATACATACTGGTAGACGTTCACCCCGGTCACATTTTCGGCAGGGTGGAACCCCCAAAGGTCACCCCCTACGCGAAAGGAACTGCCCAGGTGGAACAAAGACAAAGTTTTCTCCCAGGTATACGAAATTTTGCACAGTAGAAGACCTTCACTTGAACCAGAGTAAATAAGTAATTTTTAACCTTTTCCAATATTGGACGGGTGGGAGCAGCTGTCAAAGGTGCTCTTTACCATGCTGTTTTCACGATATACTGTACGAGCTGAAGAATTTCGTGATATAGTTAACTGCACTGGTGGGAAGGAAAATCCATCCATCCATCATCTATCCATCATCTATGTTGCCCCATGAGGAGCGTAGAAGCCCGGGGCTAGGCAATTTGGTCCTGACATTTACGATGAGAGTGACCAGCCTCACTCATCCCTGAGTGGCATTACATGAGCAATAACCCCAACCATCCCTTGGATATAAACCTTCACCCTACGTGCTAAGGGGTCTTTGTATGCAGCATGTGTTAGGAGTGTAATGCTGTATGGTAGTGAGACCTGGGCAGTAAAGGAGGAGGATATTCGTCGGCTCAGACGTACAGAAATGACAATGATTAGGTGGATGTGTAGTGAGTCCCTGCGTGCAAGGTCCGGGGGGGCTGGGTTTACGATGGAAGAGTTGAGAGGTTGGATGGGACTGGAGTGTATTGGTGTTGTGATGAGGAGAGGTAGATTGAGATGGTTTGGACATGTGGAGAGGATGGGGGATGATAATTGGGTGAGGAAGGTGAGAAGTGTTAATACTAGGGGTGGGGTTGTGAGGGGTAGACCGAGAAAGACATGGGACGAGGTCATTAAGTGTGACCTCAGGGTTAAGGGACTGAACAGGGAGGCTGCAATGGATCGTGCAGCGTGGAAAGCCGCCATTAGGTGACCAAGGCCGACGCATGCAAGCATGTTGGAGCCTTTAAAATCGAAAAGATATATTGTCCCTGCTTCGGTAGGGATAGGCCGGTCCTGCAGTGGACCTCAACGGCTGACGATGATGATGTTGCAAAAAAAAAAAGATTGGATAATGATTAAATATATTAATGTATAAATATATATATATATATATATATATATATATATATATATATATATATATATATATATATATATATATATACTTAATCATTGTCCACTCTTTTTTTTGCAACGACATAAGTGTGCAGACCAGAGGCTAGACTACTCAATCTCAGTAGGCCCTATGTAAGACAAGGCCAGCCTCACTAACCATGAGTGACATAATCCACAAGGCCAAATCCGGCAACGAATTTAAATCCCTATGAACCACCTCCGGTTAGAGAACTTACGGCCACTAGACCATCAGACGTCCTTTCGTTTCTAAAATTGCCCACCAGTGTAGTACATTTCTTCCTGGTAACAGAACACCATTCGACTCGTCACTTAGGTCAGAGTGACCTGAAGGTTACATTATATCAAATTAAAGGATGGTGGGCTCCCACATATACTGTCCTTATAGAACCTCGATAACGTTTCACAAACCATTAAGAATTTTAATATATCCCATTGGATCCCAGATATCCTGTGCGAGGGATTTTGCTGGAAGGGTGCTGGGCATACTGCCCTCCGCCTGTCGGCTCATAGTCGCAAAGCTCATAGGTCCCTACCCTGGGGTTCCCTTCTTTATTAAATCTTAAAAGCGCCCAGTTCCGTCCTATAATGAGGACGCTGGGCTCCAGTGGGATATAATCAGGATCGAATGTTATTGTAGGGTAGTTGCTCATGTAAGTAATATGTCTGATTATACATGAATGTCCCATTAATATCGAATTTTGACAGTATACTTGTACGTAATTTCTGACATCGAACAGCAAGTCACTTAAACTTAATGATGATAACTTTAATGCGTTAATCTTGGTCAGTATACATTTTCTTGCAGGACTTTGTGCACGTTATAAGAATGAGCAGGAGTGTATTTGGGGGTGGGAAGTTTCAGATGGGGATGGGGGAATTATGTGTCGAGGGGTAAGTGGGAAGTGTGTGTTTGTGTATGAGGGGAGTGTGGAGGGGGAGAGGGGAGCATGAGTGTATGTTTGTGGAGAGTCTGTGTTTGTTGAAGGAAGAGGATCTACCTCGCACAAAGCCTTCCCGGGTCTCGTCACTGTCTTGTTCCTCTGACGCGGCACTGATTCACAACAAAGTCCATCTGGCTGAGGAAAATATTCATGAATCTCCAGACAATACCCAACACCCATCCCTCTTCTCTTCCCCTTCCAACCTCTCCTCCTCCTCCTAGTCCTCGTCCTCCCTCTTCTCCTACTTCATTCTTCTTCTTGTTCAAGCCTTTCAACATCATATTTTTTTCAACTCTTGCTCTGTCCATCATCATCTCTCCATCTCCTTTCAGCCGCTCCTCGTCCTTTTTATTTTGTTATTTTAATTTATTATTGGAGGCGATTTGTTTGTGGCCACCCTTTACGGGATTAAGGCGTCTGGCAATAGATAGATAGATAGATTTTTTTTTTTTGTTCATACCTCTCAGTAAGATTCCGTTTTCTTCCCTCCATCCAACATTTCCTGTATCTTCATCTTTTTCATCCATTTTACATATCGCACTGTTTATCCTTTCAAAACTCTTGGTTGTTCTGTTTTTATTTCCTGATTTCTTCCTCATCTATTCCATTCTCTCAGCTTATCATTTTATCTTCTTTTCCACCCTTCACGCTATCCATCTTCACCTCCCGCTCCCCTCCTCCTCCTCCTCTTCTTCCTCCTTCGTGTTCGTACCTTTCAGCTTATTCCTTCACCAATCTTTTCCATCACTTGCTTTATCCATCGTCATTTGTATATCTGTCTGTCTTTCTCCATTACTGTCAGTTCAAGATTTTCACATTTTCCAAAATTTATCCACGCTCTTTACTTCTATCCTTCCCACTGTCTAGCCTCTCCTTCATTATATATTCCATCCTTATGTTGCATTTTCTATCTCTTCCATTATCTTTCCTCCCTTCCTGCTTTATTTCCCTATCTCCTCCATTTCTGTCTTTCATGCACTCCATTTCTTCCAGTCTAAGTCACTTTTCCTCTATACTTCTTTCCACTTTCCATGCCTGTCCTGTATTATCTCTTTTCCAGTATCTCTCCTCCCCTCTTTGGGATTTATTCCCATTCCTTTTCTTTCATACTTTTTTTCCATTCCCCTCTGGTAGGTCCCTCATGATTCAAAACTCTTTTCTTGTGTGAGACAGACCAACCCAACTTTTTTTTTTCCCCCTCACTACTTTCTCCCTCTCCTCATTCGCCCCGTCCATCCTTCACACCTTCATCCTTCTCTTCTCCATCATTCTTTTCTTCATCATTCTCTCCTCCATCTTGCTTCCTTCATCCTTCTCTCCCCCATCCTTCGCCTATCCAACCCTTTCTCTGTTCATTCAGGCCAAGTCCTTCATCCTTCAGTTCACATCTTTTGTGTTAGACGAATCTATCTATCTATTGCCAGACGCCACAATCCCGTAAGGGGTGGCCATTGACTTTGAGTTAGCCAACCAATATTTATGGATTGGGGGTTGGGAAAATGAAAGGTCATTGAACACTCTCTCTCTCTCTCTCTCTCTCTCTATTTCCGAGATAGGAAGACAGACTTTATAGACAGAGAGAGAGGCAAACAGACAGAATGCCAAGCGTGCATTTTCTGCATTATGGAAACGGCCCAAGGACTGCGTAAGAGCAAGTTTCCTCACTTTGATTCACTGCCTTGCCTGCTGTTCCTTTCTGTTCACCGGTTATATTTCTTTACTCTTTATCATCAGGCCCAACCACTGTACAAGGTCGTCTCTTATTCTTCTTCTCAGGGTGTGCTTTTTTTTTTTTTCGTTGCTTTCTCTGCATCTACTATATTTCTTTCTTTTTCTTTTCCGTAATTTCCAGTGGTCCGATCGGTAACGTATTCGTCTACCATTCATTCTGATATATTTTCAGTCTGATCATTGGGGGAATTTTTAAGAGTATTCATCAGTCCGCCCATTCAAGTAATTTCGCGTGTTTGCACCCTGCTGATGCCGAGGTTTCCTTAATAACATATATAGACTGTCTCACTTGCAAGCACAACCACTCCAACACAGATTTACACATTTTCTCTCTGCACTTCAAAACCCTGCCACACCTATACCAATGCGTGAAGTACTCGGTAGGGGCGAGTCACTTCTGAGGCCAAAGTGGTGTTCCTCATCCCTACAGATTAGTTACCTATCCGGGCCCGTAAAACAAGGCTTGAACGCATAAAGCAAGGTCTGTGTTTTAGTCATGGGTGTTTAGTAGACCTGTCTGTCCATGACCGGCGTGTGTAAGCCGGCCCCTACAGGATAGTACATACACACGTTTCATCACACAAAATTTTCCTTCTCGTTTAACAGACTACTCTTTATTTTCCTTCCACTTGCCCGAAGTGACCACTTTAGCCGACCCTCGCAGCAGAATGGCACCTGAAGTGGTTGTGATTTGCACTGGACAGGAAACAGCGGCGGTAGTGGCGGTCACAGGTAAAATCCTGAAACCAACCAAATTTGCATGATTGTGCTGCAGAGAAGAAAAAGCTAGCATAAGAAACGGAAGAGAGAGAGAGAGAGAGAGAGAGAGAGAGAGAGAGAGAGAGAGAGAGAGAGAGAGAGAGAGAGAGACAGACAGACAGACAAACAGAGGGAAAGAGAGATGGAGGGGGAGAGAGCAGAGGTATATTATTTTGACCCCACACCCACACTGCCTTTCCCCCGCCACCGATAATGCAACAAACATGGTATTGCCACCGATAAAGCAACAAACATGGTATTGCCAATAAACTGCTTGCACTGGGTTTTCCTGCTCACTCTTATTTCTTTTCCTACTAGGAGACGTTTTTCAAACTGGGGCTGTACTTATATGCTTTCCTAAGCCTAAGTTTTTCATAAGACTACTTGTGTACAATTATGTCTTCACTTATCGTTGTTGTTGTCGCTTAACCCTGGTCCGTCTGGCTGGGCACACCTTTTGACCGCAGATAAGCATCTGCTTCAGTGTGGCCGTGCTACAGGTACAGTACATTACATAAATCATGGGAGGGATCAGGCGCCTCTTTATGGTAGACAGCGCCTCATCAAGGGTTGAATCAAGATCCATACCACGGTAGTAGGTGCAGGGAAATATGAGGAGATGAAATTATGCCTCCCGGGTGGAAGTAACAGCTGCTCCACCCAGAGTGCACAGCGCTACCACGTGTAGGCTCCTCGTCAGTGCCAAACATTTCACAGTCAGAGAAAGCTGATCATTATTCTGAGAGGTTCGAAAAGCAAAACACTCTTTGATAAGTTAACTTTTGTAGCCTTGTTTAAACCGTAATTGGTTATGATCCTTTATAAACCCTACAGGTGAAGAGGAGATACAGCCATCAGTTATCCTTCATTACAAGAGCCTCCCCTTAGCTTCACAAAAATGTCTGTATGTAGCCAGAATAAACTATTTAAAGTAACCTAACCTAACCTAACCTCACCCAACCTAACCTAACCTACCTTAGCCAAGCCTAAATCTTACCTTACCTATCCCATTATATGAACTTAGCTTAATGTAACCTAATCTATCATTTAGTCTGATTCCTGCCACCGTATTCAACATGTAGAACCTAACCTAACGTAATTTAACCAACCTTTATTTTTTCTTACCTTACCTCACTTGACTAACTCTGCCTTACCTTACCTATTCGTACCTCACCAATCCCCTTACCTTACCACTGTACAGTCGCCATAAGAATTGACGGCAGCGTATCCTTAAGTTTTCGGTCAGTGATAATGTACATACTTTTCCTTATATATTTACAAGGTGAAACCTTTTACGTAAAACTGTTACAGAAAACAATAAATACAGACCAAAGTCCCGATATACTTCAAAACTGTAGGAAGCAAATCGTTAGGTACGATAACAGGAAATCATAAACTAAACTAACTGAAATTTAAGAACTATAAATCAAGGGCAAACAGGAAATCTAGGAAATCTAGCATGGTAACAAACAATAATTTTTTGTACCGTAAGACTGAGGAGAAAAGAGTTCCAATAAATAATTAAAATCAGTCAGTAATTATTTTTTATAAAATAATTTCTGTTCCAATACTGAGAAATAATAGTAATTTATTTCCGTTTCTCTTTTCTTCACTGACAACGACAGAAAACGGAAAAGCTGGCGCTACTAGTTACTGTGTTAAATGGTCGATCAACAAGCACGAAAGGAGACAACTTTTCCTTAAAAGACATGCAATTATTACACCTCATTTGGCCAATTTTCCATTAAGAAAAGGTCTGTAAGATTTAATATAAGCCAGAGGACTATCAGTGAATGAAATATAAGGGAAAAAAATCGAAAGTTCGCCGAGAGTCGGAGCTGCTTGGAGAATGTCAACTTGTCATAGTCTAGTATCGTCGGTGCATGAACGATTGCCAAGAATAATAAAATGCAGAGGTTCATAAACAAATCATTGAGTTCAAAACTTCCAGATCATCATTTTCAGTACAACAGAACTGTGAGATTTACTTAAAAATAAAGATGCTACAGATTTAAAGCAAGAATAAAAGTGTGTGCATGCATTGCAAGTGTTTGAAAGCTCATGTTTTGGTACTCTCTGTTGTCTAATATAAGAGAAAAAAGTATAATCTGTCATACAGTACTTCTTTATAGATGAAGTAATTTGGCATTAGTTAGGAATAAAGTAGCTAATTATAATTATGATAAGCGAAGGGAAAATACGGACCAAAATGCAGCAAGGTCTAACTGCTACAGCAGGTAAGGTATCCTTACTAATTTAATTGTTGTGGCATCCATATTCTTCTTTATCATAACCATAGAGTTTGATAACAAGGTTGTGTACTGCAGTCACAAAAATTTTCCTCGACTGCTCTTTGAAACCAGAGCCTCTGCATCTGTAATCCTGAGAAGCAAATACATTAGGAATATGGGATTATACTGCACGCCGCGCACGGAGTATTATTACATTACACATTCGTTCAAATTGGATAATCTATCAAAGGGTTACTTTTACTACAATACTTTCTCATGTTGTTTATATTATATAATTCTTAGCGTGATATTCTATATAATTTATTTGATATAACGTGACGAAGGTACAGAATTTTTACCGTATTTTCACAAAGTTTGTTTGAACGTATGATTGTGCAGAGTGACCGAAGTAATCTGAAACTCTGCAATCACTTCTGGCGACTGTACCTTACCTTGCCCTACCTTGCCATACTCTTCCCCTAGACTTATATTTGCCCTTAACTTACCTTAACTTACCTTGGCATTCCTCTACCTTATTTACTTTTCCTTACCTTATCTTACTTTACTTTTCAGTACGTTACCTTACCTTTCCTTACCTAACGTAACTAGGACAGACCTCGTACCCTAACCACGCTGATGCCTACCTTCGCGAGGGGCATGTAATTGTCTCCGCTTTATGTGGGGTGGAGGTGGTGTGGAATAAAAAACCTGTGACGAGGTTACCTTATGTCTGGGTTTACCTCAACAGTGCACCTGTCTAATGAAGTCGTTCAAAAACTCAACTACGTACCTTGTGAAAGTTATACCAAAGGACGCGTCCACACGTGCCCTCGAACATATGTTGACAACACGGTTGGCAACATGTTTTGGTACATGTTTGCAGCAGTATTTGGACAGATGTATGCAAACATGTTTCAGTGCAGCTTCCAACACTAGTAGCAGAGGCGATGGGATATGAATGTCCACACCAGGCAGCTGAGACTTCATCATGATGCTGCCGACATGACCTAGACGCTGCTGTTCCCAACATGTTTGCGGCATGTTCGTTAATGTGTTGCATACATGTTGCCAGCACTTGTTCGAGAACACGTGTGGACGCGACCTAAGAAACAACATTCTGGAATTTAAGAAAACTAGTACATAAGCCCGCCTCCGGCTACATCCCCAAAGGTTCATCCCTCCACCCGCCAGCCCCCCGCCCCCCCCAGTCCTTCTTCCGTATAGACAGATTTTTTTTTGTCATGAACCTGTTTTATCCCATGGAACTATGTACCGTATGGATTTATTACCCTCATGGACCTATTTTCCCTCATGAGCAAACATTCCTTATGGCTCTGTTGTTTTCTTTTTGGATGTATATTCCCATGGACCTAACTTCCCCATCGAACCTTTTCTCTCCACGGGCGTATTGTCACCGTGGACCTATTTTTCCGCAAAAAACTTATTGTTCACCGTGTATTATCCACCACTGACTTCAGGATCTTGAACACGGACGTAAAACTTTCTAGCAATTTCAAACCTTTACGCCATTACTAATGACAGGCTATTTAATTTACTTAAAGAAACCTCCCAGCAAACGATCTATCTCCCTTCTGTAAATTAAATAATCAGGATCTAGCCAGAATATATACCCATATTGTTTTACTTGTACCACCAATAAAGTGCGTAGCGCGTGACGAGCCAGTGAGCACCATTTTATCACAATTTCTCTCCGATATTAAATCATAGTCGTAATCGCCAATATACAATTGCTAGAAATAATGCTAAAAAAAAAAAAAACAGCGTTACGACGGAAAAATTTTTAAAATATGATTTCACAAATGAGACATTCACCGATTAGAGCCGAACACTCCCTGGGAAAATATGAGATTCCAAGGGGTTCCTGCTCCTTTATTGGTAAGTTTTTAGTTGATAACAAACTTTATTGAAAGAATAATTATCACGTGCAGAAAGAATTTCATCTCTGTTCCATATAGGAGTAAAGTTATTAGCTTCTGCTTAAAATGACAATCGGGTTGGGTTGGGCAGCTTATTTCCAAACTTAACAGAGAAAACATCACTCACTCGCTTGTAATCACAATGGAAATAATGTGTGTAAATTATCTTCACATTTCTTTTTCTTTTTTAGCTGCACTGGGGCTGTTTCTGCTGAATATAATAGTCAGGAGTTACTGAGGAAAAAATAGCTAACTGGAACTCGAAAGTACCATCAGTGAATTAAATTTGTCCCAAATAAAACCCTTTAGATTAAAAATATTTTTTGAAGATACATGTCCGAAACTGCGATGTATCATATTAACAGCAGGTCAGCGACCAGCTATAGAAGTATTATCTTTCATTCCTTTAATCTGGCATCTTCTTCCACTTATTTCAGAAGTCCTGTGTTCCATACAGTCAAGAGAGAGAGAGAGAGAGAGAGAGAGAGAGAGAGAGAAACAGCGTGCACCGTTATCGTGACCTAACAAGAAATATAATCAAGTCCAGGTATATCAATCATCGGCCGAATTACGAACGTATGATGAAACTTTGTCGACAAATTTGCTTTCGTTATCGCCCTCCTGCAGCCCATCATCCTCTTGTCCGATAATAAGGAATTGCAACCAGGCAGTTAAGCAGCTCGGTTATGTTGGTGCCATCACATGGAGGCGTCCCTGTCCAGCACCACCATCATTACAACAGAGTGGAAGAGCGATGAATACGATACCCAACTTCCCATCATCAGACAGTGCCCTACAACACCTGGGATCGAACCCACGACCACTCCGTTCCCAGACCAGGGCTCTACCCACCTTAACACCGCCTTCCACAGAATGATATATGTGGGCTTATGCTTATATCTCAGCACCTTCAGTCCGATGAGTCTTGCACTTCTTGATATCTCCAGACGATTTTGTTCAGCTTAGGGCACACCTCTCGTGGTGAAGGGACTGCATAAAGCTGTATCCGCCTGCTTGACTTCTAAACATCCCTCGTATACTTAATAAAATAGTTTGGAGATATCAGGAAAACAATTACTAGGACAACGTCATCAGAGCCAAGAGGTTTAATTTGCGTGTGAACAAGTGGTCTTCAAGCCTGTGGGTGTACTGGCAAGAATGTGCCAGTCAGAGTGAAGGCCGTGCATGTGTTTAATGCCCATGAGGTGATGCAGGTTACTCAATCACGTAGCGTCATCAAGGGAAGCACACTGGTCATCTAACCTTAAATATATTGCACTATCATATTCTAGCCTCACCACCCAGTATCTCTGAAGAGGTTACACGGACTAGCTATTTTTTTTTTTTTTTACCTGCCAGGAAGTAACTCAAAATCCCCCACGTCCCACCCACCCCCCCAAAAAAAAACTAAGCTTCTCTTCCCCTATTCAGGTGGCAAATGAGGCTTCGTATCAACTCTTAGCGATTTATTTTGCTTGCTAGACCTTAACATTCATTTGTAGTTATATCATTTTCTTACCGAGATAATTTACATCAATAGCATGCTGAGCGATACTGGGGTCTAGTATGCAGAATAAATCAGTAAGGAAATGTTGCTACGAAGCCTCCCATGCCACATAGATAACGGGCTTCTCTTATAGCCTATCACATCATCACTACTAACCATCCCCATCCCCTCTATCTCCTACCTCTCTATTTTTCTTTCCGTGTTTGTTTTCCTTTCTTCATTCTCTTATCATAATTCTCTCTCTCTCTCTCTCTCTCTCTCTCTCTCTCTCTGAATTTATGACAAAAGCGCCTATGCTGGTGGTAATGAGATGCATGGGTGGAGAGGCTGGCTATCACTGGCCAAACTTAACTGCATTTACGATGTTGACTCAGGACACATTAAAGGCATTTTGTCTGGAGAACCTTAAGAGCGCTACCTGCCTTCTTACCCATTCCCCTCCTTTCCTTCTACCTCCTCCAGTCTTCCCATCATTTGCCATTCCCATTCCTTACACCTCGCTTTTCATGTCTCATCTTCTGTCTTACCTATTTCTCCCTTTATTCTTCTTAATTTTCCTTTTCTCCTCCTCTCCCATCCTTTACCCTTTTTATTTCCATCTCCATATTACTTCTCTTCACTCTTCATCACCATGTTTTATTCCTTTCTTTCTCCTCTTTCTCCTCTCCTCTTTCTCTTCGTCATACGTCCTCATTTCTGTTAAGCTTTCTCTCTCTCTCTCTCTCTCTCTCTCTCTCTCTCTCTCTCTCACACACACACACACACACACACACACACACACACACACACACACACACACATTCCTGTAACACTCTCCTCTCTATGGATCTGATTCTATTTGGGTTTGTATATTTCTTAAGACGTCTTCCAAACCGATGTATTTTTCATATATTAAACTTCAGTATCCTTTTGAATGTGTTTAATGCAAAATGAGTAGTTTCTGAAATCATAAAAGTAACATAGCGGAGAATGGTAAGGTGCAAAAAGCATAATAATTTGCTTAGGGAGAGGTGTCAGGAACCCCCCCAGGCCATGTACAGCACAATACGGTCCAATATCTCTTCATGGCTTCAATCTCTCATCTTCCTTTCGTCTGTTTCTTATCACTCCGTTTTCCCGTTCCTTCTATCCCTTCCATTTCATCACTTTTCTACCATACCCTTTTATCTTCCATCCTATTCACTCATATTTTTCTCCTGACCTCTCCAATCTCCTCTCTCTATTTCCTTCTGGATCCTCTCCCCTTTCTTTTTTCCCACTACACTGTCAATCATTCCTTACTTATCTATCCCCCTCCCCCACCTCTTCTCCATTTCCACCCTTCCCTCAAACTCATCATTGCTCTTCTCATTCTTCCAATCCCATCCCCATCTCTTTCCCAGCTTTCTTCTTTCATTCTCTTTTCCACTCTCTCACTCCTTTCCTTTCCCAGTTTCATTCTATCCTACTCTCCCATCCTCCGTCAAAACCCTCTCTACTCTCCCTCTCTTGCCCCCTTTTCCCACATCTTCCTTCCACCCACTCTCCCTTCTCTTCTTCCCTCTCTTCCCTCACCCATCCTCTCATCCTCTCGAATCTCCACTCCAGTTTCTCTTTCCACGCATTTTTCCACTCTCCCCTGATCTTCTCTCCTTCTTTCCCATCATCCTCTCCTTCCCTCACCCACCCCTCCACTTGACCCCACTGGCCACCTCTTCACCTCCCCTCCCTACCCAGTGTTTACCTTGCTATCACCTCACCTCCTTACATTACAGCCATCCTTCCTTAATCTCTCTCTCTCTCTCTCTCTCTCTCTCTCTCTCTCTCTCAGCATCCTGTCCTCCCAATTTTTAACACCATCATTACCCTCCATCATCTCTGCATTATCTTCCACACACCCGTAAAAGCTCTTTAAGATATAACAAACATTCAAAGAAGAAAAAGAAGAAGAACAAGAACAACAACAAGAACAACAACAAAAACAAAAACAAGAAGAAAGAAGAAAACATTAAGGAAAGAAACATTAAGATATAAAACAACAAGAACGGCTGCAATAAGGAGGAGAACGGACTGCGACAGGTAAAAAAAAAAAAAAAATGCGGAAGACAGAATATTTTGTACCAACATTAAAAATGAAAAGAATAATGTGAGAGATTATATAAAAAAAAATGAGTGTGATGTGAAAGGGGTAACTTTTACTGGTTTCACACCCACGCCTCTCTCTCTCTCTCTCTCTCTTTCTCTCTCATTTGCTGATGATCTTTGACCTCGTTCATAAATTTTCTTAAGCTGGGGTATGTCTATACGAGTATGATTGTTTCTTAGTAATTATATATTCTTCCCTTTCAGATATCAAACACTTCACATCGGCACTGGAATAAATAATCATGTGAAAATGAAAGAAAAGCGTTCGGGAACCGAATGCTAGTCGCCCGCCAGAATATGCTGTTGGCCTAGTCCAAGATTTTGGCCATATTTTGATACCCTGAAGGTATCATGTTCATAGCTCAAGCCGTTCATGAGATACAATGGTGTTACAGGCGGGCGATAAAAACTAGTTGACCTTTGGCAGCCATTTTGGTGACCTTGACCTTGACCCCGAGTGCCCATTTTCAAACTCGGCCAAGATTTTTGCCATATCTCGATACCCTGAAGGTTATGCTGATAGCTCAAGCGGTTCATGAGATATGATGGGAACACACACACACACACACACACACACACACACACACACACACACACAAAGAGGGTATTTGCTATCATGAACTCCCTCACCGCACCTATGTCCACTAGAGCACTGCCATTCTCATCCACTTCTGCAGGTACATCCCACTCACCAACAACTCCATCCAGCTTCACATTCCCTATGTATCCATTCATATCTCCAGTCAAAAACACTCTCTCAATCCTTTCAAACTTTTCCATGCATGCTTTCACACTTAACCAGAGCTCTTCTTTCACTCTGCTTGCACGATCTTGCGTTGGTACATACACACACACAACCGCCCACCTTTGTACTCCTACTTTCAGTCTTACTCACACAGTCCTAAAGCCAACTCATCCATATTCTCTTATATTCTCCTTCCAACTCTTGCAAACAACGATGCCTACTCCCTCTTTTGCCCTCTCATTCTTACTTACTCCCGCGCATATATCCCATGCATACTCCCACTCTCTCATTCTCACCTACCATTTAGTCTCAGTTATTCAATATACGTCCACTTTTGCACCCTCAGACACTTGCACAATCTCTCTCTCTTTCATCTCATCATTCGCACCTCTTACATTCCACGTCGCAATCCGTACCATGTCCTTTGATCAGTCCTTAGCCGTCACTTGTTGGTCAGTCCTGCTCCAAGGCTTCTTGCTTGTATTTTTAGTTAGTTGTTTTCCGGGGAGGGGCACAAACTCTCCGCCAACTCGCTTGTTGACACGTAGGGAACACGTGTTGGTTGGTTATATGGTTACCAACCAACGTTTTAAATGATTTTCTGGTTCACAGGAAAGCGTTTGGGTTGTCACTCAGTGTAGAGCTATCCTAAAATAGAACTGACAATTCATTTTCCTTTTCGTACTCTGTACTTTGAGATGACGAAAAAGGGATTGTTTTAAGGCTGAATGTGAGGGATCAAGAAAAGTAGATGGGCAAGGAGCAATGAAAGTGAAAAGCATTTTGACACAAGGAGAGTGAGAGACATTTTTGAGAGGAAAGAGTGATGCAGGCACGACATGATGAGATGAGATACTTTCTGAGATTATGAAAGAGACAGGTAAGCATGACATGACGAGAGGAGAGATTGCTTTGAGATGATGTAAGCGAGGGGTGAGAGCATGACAATATACAGTATAATTAAGAAATGTTTCGGCATGATGAATGTAATGTATCGCCATGTCTTGTGATATTTTGCTAAGGGTGATATAGGGACTGGGAATTTTATAAACATCAACGATCCATCTAAAGGCCTCTCACAACCTCCACCATCACTTGCACGATTACTGTAAGTCAGTCTCTGTCTTGTTACCCCTGCATGTTTCTCTATCTCGTGTGTGTGTGTGTGTGTGTGTGTGTGTGTGTGTGTGTGTGTGTGTGTGTGTGTGTGTGTGTGTGTGTGACATTCATGAGGTGATAATCGATACCAGCTAAAAACCAGATATATGTTCCTCAGCATAGAACAATCAGTATTACATTTCACACACGTGTATTGAGAGAAATCGATAGGACGTCGACCAACACCGAGTCTTATTTGACGGATTCGCTAAGAATATCAGGGGAGTAGGATGCTATTGATGATGATGATGATGATGATGATGATGATGATGATGATGATAATGATACGCAGGCGTTCAATAAATACTCCAGTATGTAAAAACGTGGATGGGTGACTGTGGATATGTATGTATGTACGTATCTTAATCGCTTCAGTCCGATGACGTATTTTAGTGTATTCTTCATGACACTAGACGTGTATATAAATCTTAGGATAGACACCATGGAGTGAAATGGGTTAATGAAGGATGCATCTAACCCCTCCAGTTCGAACTGCTTGGTGGTGGCAGGAATGAAATACATAAGACGTGACGCATGTTGGTGGTTTGGTGGTTTATTCTTGTTCCCACCAGACGAATTTCTTCAAGTTATGGAAGAATCAGTAGTAATGAAGGAGTTAACGGGGGCTCTATCTAACCTCTGCAGTTCAAAAAGCCTCTCTTAAGCCAAGGGAAACTGTTTGTACACAGCATTAAAACAGTAATAATACACCAGGCCACTGAAGATGTTAATGCTGCAACCAGGCACACATGATATTGCAGGGCAGGGTGGTGTTGCAGTCCTGTCTATAATTTACACAGTGTTGAGTTGTTACCTTCCCGCCTTCACATTAGCGTTCGCGGTTGTCTCATTGACCATTCGTTCTGGCAATAATACTGCCGTGTTTATATTTTTAACGTGTTCATTCGTTTCTCTTTCGTTCGTAAGTTCATATAAGTTTTTTTTTTACATTCTTTGTGCAGTGCGAATTTTGTTTTCCCCTGTGTCCAGTGTTGGGCATTCACTTGAGTGTTCATTGTCTGAGGGCCAGTAGTTCTCTTACGTGTCACACTCCTTCACATGCCACCACTTCAACGTAAATACCACACTGAATGCATACAAATGTTGCCCTTTTTCAGGAATGGAGTAATGATATCAGAGATATTTTTAGGACATGCTAGTCACTACTTTAATCAACATCAAATATCCGTCTACAGTACTCTCTGCACAATTATAATTCCCTCTTTTACAAATGGTTACTCATTTATTTTTATTCTCTTTCTCTCATCCCCTGCCCTGTTCTCCCCGTCCCAGGTAAGCTCCGTCACCGCCGTGCTAACCACCTCGTGCATTCACCAGGAGGCTTTGGTCGTGTTTCCCATTATGTGGAATTGGTTGGGTCCTCCATTCTGATAGATTCTGTCCCGTCGCTTTACAATCACAGAGGGACACTCGGCCTGTATGAGAGAGAGAGAGAGAGAGAGAGAGAGAGAGAGAGAGAGAGAGAGAGAGAGAGAGAGAGAGAGAGAGAGTGAGGGAAGGAGGAGGGGAGTGAGGTTACAGCTGGAGGCGTAAAGGGGAACAATAGCATTTGGGATGAGGAGCAAACAAAATATAAAAAGATTTGACACAAGACCATATGACCCGCCATCACTGTGTACGTAAATGTGTGTGGAATGACTGGGTGATTGTGGACGGGGAAAGGGAAATATGGGGAGAGACAGCTGGTGGCAGGAGGCTAATGCCTAATACTTTTTTTCCCATTAAGGAGAGTATGGAATAAAAATAAATAGAGTAATATGTGGGAAAAAAGACTGCTCAGTTGGGAAAGTAGGGGAAGAAAAATAGGAACAGAGTTAGTGAATAATAATAAATGAAGATAACACATATGAAAATGACTGACAAATGAGATAATAGGAAAAGGTGAGTAACACTGAGACAAATGGGGGTAAACTAGGATAAAACAAAGACTGATAAATGAGGTGAAACAGGGGCAGAGAAAGAGGCTGAGAGTAATAAATTATACATATTGGTGTAAAAGCAATGACAAGGTCTGATAATATGCAATAAATACAACCGTGGCCGAGGGTTTTCCTTACATGAGTACTTGGATAAAATAGTGTAACCGTGACCAGTATAAAATACTGTACTTGGACATTGCTTTCAGTGGCATTTATGAACCCAGTCTCTCACGAACTACTTCATCATTAAACAGGATGGCCCATATATTACGCATCTCATTTCACGTGTGTTGGGTGGCGACATAAATTACTGGCGTGAGGAGCAAAGACATTCAAGCATTTTTTCATGTAATTAGTAATCACTTTGTCCATCAGCGGTCATACAGAGACACAATTTGTAAACAATAAAAGGGGTTAACGGATTGAGGTTATCATGACGGGTAGTGGTTGTAACGGTAGTGGTAGCTGCACCCTGAGGCTTATATGGACATCAACCTGGTGGACTTCAGTCTACCATCCATCTTTCGACGGATAGGGAGACGATTGGAGGATGTATTGTAACCTCGCAGCTTCACCGCCGGGTCACGTTGGTGCCATCGTGTGAAGGCATCCCTCTTCAGCACCGTGATGCACACAGAGACTAGTAACGCTGACTGAGCCGTCCCCCAAGTACACGAAAACTGAAATGCTTCTTCTATGAACCACCCTGTATTCTTGTTCTCTCTTGATGCTGTAATAATATCAGGAGAGAATTTTAAGACTGGAGGGGTCAGACGTACAGTAGAACACACCTCCGTTTACTCATCCTTCAGACAACCTAACACCTGCCTGACTACCCTCCACAGACGACTCTTCCCCAGCGCACACACACACACACACACACACACACACACACACACACACACACACACACACACACACACACACACACGTCACATAAGAGTCATCACAATTAAACCTCTATTTGTAGCTGGTAAGAACGACTCCCGTGCTTCCTGGGCTAATATCCCTCGCATTTCAGTTATACGGTATCTATTTATCTCTCATATCAAGCACATTTCACTCCTTAGCCCTTATACTGACCCATTTAATACTGTCTGTAGCTCTCAACGACGGTTCGGTTATTTCCTGGTCTACGTGTAAATATCTGCTTTTTAGTCTCTCTCTCTCTCTCTCTCTCTCTCTCTCTCTCTTTCTCTCATTCGTTTTCCAAAATTTGTATCCCTAAGCATGGATTTATTACTTCCAGGTCTAATATCCTTCTCTTTTTAGCTTTCTCTTTCCTTTTACTAATCTTTCCCTACTTTTAACTATGTCGTATTCATATCCCGAAGGAAGGATTTATGGAGGAATAAGGAGAAAATAAGGAGGAAGAAAGCAGATATCGCAGAGGTAAAAAAAATAAATAAATAAAAATCACACCCGCACAAGAAAGAAGCCATTAAACAAACTGTGTGTGTGTGTGTGTGTGTGTGTGTGTGTGTGTGTGTGTGTGTGTGTGTGTGTGTGTGTGTGTGTGTGTGTGTGTGTGTGTGTGTGTGTGTGTGAGAGAGAGAGAGAGAGAGAGAGAGAGAGAGAGAGAGAGAGAGAGAGAGAGAGAGAGAGACGACAGAGGCCACAACAACCCTGTGAAAAGAATGGCAGGAAGGGCACAGTTACCTGCCTTTAATTGTGAGAACGTGCAGATGGAGCGAAAGAGCAAGGCTTATTTTATAACAAGTTGCTAAAAAAACAGTGCTAAGGAGTTCTGTGCATGAGTATCATTCTGCACATGTTGTCAAATCGTGAGTAATAACTTCATCATTATCAGTAAATTTACCATCATCATAATTGTTGTCGCCGTCTTCATCATCACTATCATCTTTTGCAAATTTATTCCCATTTCTGACCAATCTGAATTTCGACAGAGCATGGGTTTATTACAAGGGAACTAGCTCGTGAATCATTGTTTGGAACTGCCTCGCCTTGGTGGAATTGCAGACAGCACGAGAGAGAGGCAACCACAACAGACGTGGGATGTGGTCTTGCGGTTCTTGGATCTTAGTCCCTGTTATCATTACCCGGGGAAAAGATGTCATGAAAACTCATCTAGAAATGCATAGTCCGTAGAAGAAATAGAAATAAGGTAAGTACGGGGGAAAAAGATAGGGTCGGTCAGAAATTCTCCATACAAAACACCATTGCTCATGATTTAATCTATAAAATGTCCATCCAGAACAGAATAGAATCGGTTGATGGTGCCTCAGTTAAAATGAAAATGACGGCACTGGACTGAAGGTACTAATCTCTGTTGGTTTCCTTTATTCCCGATACATCTGTTAGAACAATTATGACACCTATATCACATGGGCTGATACTGACAAACTTAAAACAATATTATTCATTCATTCATTCATCATCTAATCCTGTGTTGCCCATGAGGAGCGTAAGAGCCTGGGGCTAGGTAAATTGGTCCTTACGTTTAAGATGAGAGCGACCAGCTTCATTCATCCCTGAGTGGCATTAAGTGAGCAATAAACCCCAACCATCCCTTGGATATAAACCTGCACAGGCTCAATCCGATTGGAGTGCGTAAGTACCCACTAAACCACCAGGTGCCATAATTTGGATATATGGTTACCTCCCAGGAGAGTAAATGGTTTCCTGGTGTACAAGAAACCATTTGACTTGTCACTCAGTGTAAAATCACCCATAGGCAGAAGGAAGAGGAAAGAATGAAGGAAAGAAAGACAGAAGAGTGAGTGTAAAGTCACCCGTAGGCAAGGGAAAGGGAAAGAATGAAGGAAAGAAAGACAGAAGAGGGAGTGTAAGGTCACCCGTAGGCAAGGGAAGGGGAAAGAATGAAGGAAAGAAATGCAGAAGAGGAAGGAGGGAAGGAAGGAAGGAAGGAAAGAAAAGAGGAAAGGGCAGACATCCGTGAGCAGCACTACATGAGTAAGTGGATGATGAGCGCCCCCACCCACCACTAAACAATATTATTCAATAAAAATTATTATAAATGACAACACTAGAACAATAACACTTTTCTCTTGGCAAGTGCTTGAGACAATTACTGTATATGAAGCTTTAGGTTTTATCTCCAACCTTTATTTTTTTTTACCTCTATTGAAATTTGTCTGGCGAAAAAATAATGTTCTCAGAGTCCTAATCAGCATATAGTTCATAATGTGTGTGTGTGTGTGTGTGTGTGTGTGTGTGTGTGTGTGTGTGTGTGTGTGTGTGTGTGTGTGTGTGTGTATGTGTGTGTGTGTGTGTGTGTGTGTGTGTGTGTGTGTGTGTGAACGCTGGGTTGGTGAGAAAAAGATGAAGCAAGATGTGAGAGGGAAAAAAATGGTAAAGGTCGTGTGAAAACGCGGAGTTCGAGGAGAAAAAAGCCAAATATAGACTGACAGGCAACTGAGAGAGAGCAAGAGCAAACAGACGGTGCGGCGTGGTGGGTGATGGGTGAGTGGACCAACGCTGGAAAGGGGGAGTTACTGCATTATTTTGACATTCTCTCCCGCCTAAAGGTGGAGTGAGATGGGATCCATAAACAATGAAAGAGGAATATGAAACCGGGAGAACTATCAGGAACCTGGACAATGAAATGGACAGCTCAATTATTCGTATATCATTCAAACCACTTGACGGTTGTTTCCATCCCGCTTGCCCATTTGTACACATTTTATATATACGTCTATGAATTTTCTATATATAGATCCGCTTCACATACACCTGCCATATAGAGTAAGAAGGTTGATCATAAAGCTGAGAATTGGATATCCAGCCTTTGTCATGTTTTCCTCCGTGCAAACTTCGTCCTGCCAACTTGATAATTGTGTCAATTCCCTAGCCTCCCTAACTTCCATACTTCCTTTTCTCACAAAATGGTTTTACTACATCAAACCACATTCCTCTTAACCTACCACTTCCTTTGAGAACTCAGGATTTTGTTTAGCTACATAATATTTGGAGATGACCACAAGCAGTTACCTGTAAGCCGACAATATATACAGTATGTGGGTGAGTATGTGGTCGTATTTGTGAGAGAGTATTTGTGTGTGTCTGCTTGGGAAAGAGCCTGAACGCTTTTTATAGTCCCGTTGTATGTCTATGTGTGTCTGAGTGCATGTGTTTGTCTGAAGAAAAGAGCGAGCCCCTTTTATAATTTGTAGCAGCTACTACAAAATGCAATTGAATCTCACAAAATAACTTCCTCACATTTCCTACTTCTTTTCCCTCAGACAAGGTATGGGTTAGACAAAGGGATAGACTAATAAGGAGAGAGAGAGAGAGAGAGAGAGAGAGAGAGAGAGAGAGAGAGACCTCAGTCACTTTAATCTAGTGAACGTCTTTTCCTAATCTGTTCCTGCAACCTCCAGTAGACTTTATTCAGCTTTGGAGGGGCAACTACTGATAATGGGCTTCATCAATAAAATCCTCCTGGGATAAAGAGGAGAGGTTACAAGGTGCATACCCTAACTGAAAGGATTTAAGATGGCCTTCTCCGATAGCATGCTGCGTTTGACAACCTATTATCTTTTTAATTAGTTCTACCCAGTCTGTTTCAACCTCACTTAACCCGCCACGGCCCTGATTTGAGGAGTTTTATGGTGAAGTTACTAAATTGTTAATATGGGTGGGTGGGCCTCTTGAGCTCCTTTATAGTGAAAAGTTTGACCGAAAGTTGCCTAATATTGTATGAGAATGCTGCATAAATGATAAAGATAACAAATGTCGTAAAGGCGAGGAAAAATCATCAAGATGTGTTTTAATCCTAGGAATCTCAAGTAGGGTTCAACAAGGTCACAGATGTAAATTCTTGGAAAGTTATAAGGTTACTTTGTATACAATAGTAACATGAGGCAATTTTAGGTCATTGATGAGTTTTATCCCACAGTTCGGTAACACATAAATGTTACCTTGTCGGCAGCATCAGTACAGATTGTAAGACATCATACTGAAGGCAGAAATGGTTGTCACTTAGACTTCCCTCACAACGAGAGACCACTTTTGGTACGGGCAGGAAACATGCAGTTCAAGAGACGCCACCATTGCGACAGGGTTCTCTCAGGCTCAGTGAAATCGTCTTGCGGTAGCAAGAATATAAAACCCTCAACGTACATAAGTGCTAATGGCTAACTATGTTCCCAAGGATGCTATTTATAAAGACGTCTTTTCCAAATGTCTCTCAAAAGATAAATTAAATTGTCTCAAGATAGTAAAAATGTCATTGGGTTGAAGGGATTCATCTCTTCATCTCAAGGACATAATTTCTGTTTTTTGTTTGCCGCTACCAGACGATTTTTAAAATATTAGGAGAGTCTCGGAGTTGGATGGATTAGTTATAGCCTGCATTAAACTCATTACCAGAGATTGTTTCTAACTTGAATAAATTCTCTGAAAGTGGTGAAACTTAACCAATATAATACGTCACCAGCCTGACAGAGTTAACCACAGCCGGGTGTACACAGGAAGTGGCACAGTTCTGACAACACTCATAATCATAGTATCAACATCAGGGAGAGTACCTTGTATTTTTAAGCTCTCATAGGCTTTACGTGTACATAAGACTGCTTTCATTTGGGTTTGCTTCACTGATACAGCTGCCAAACACATCACAGAGTGAATATTATCAGTGACAAAATAGGAAAAATAAGATCCTCTATTGCTATTGTTAACTGTTAAGGAGATTTATGTATCCTGATATTTGAGTTGGTCAGGATCCTTTATTAAAACCTGTACTTCTCCATGACTGGTCTTGACACAGGCTGATGAAAACAATAGCAGCACAAACGACGTGTTATGTACCCACTTATACACAAGGAGAGGGAGCTGGTGGTGTAATGGTTAGCATATCCAGCCCGCAGTGGGAAAACCTGAGTTAGATGTACGAGCCAGTCAGACTCCTGAATAAATATTGTCCTAACATAAATTATCCAGTGGTAGTGAAAATATTATTCTAAAGATTTCTCGCCCTGTGATCGTTATTGTAGAAATATTGTTCGCTGTCACTCCCTGTGCTATAAGTTTTTTTTTTTTTTTTTTTAATTCTGTATACCTTCAGACTGTTTCATTTAAAGAAGGATTATTGTATATGATGGAATAACAAGCGTCCTCTAACAACCCCGCATCTCTCTCTTTCTCTGTCTCTCTAACAACTCCTCATCTCTCTCTCTCTCTCTAAGTCTGTCATCTGCCTACTTTAGAATAAGTTTTCCTTGTCGACGAACCATGCCGTAACGTAAAAACAGTGCTTTCTTTCTTTTCTTCTCTCTCCATTTTCTTCATTCTTTTATACTCTTGATTTAGTTTTATAGCTTTCTGTAAACTCACCCACTGGTTTAAAAAGTTGGTGATGAAAGACCGAAAAGAAGTGTGTATGTGTGTGTGTGTGTGTGTGTGTGTGTGTGTGTGTGTGGTGAATTTCGCTTGGCACTTCGATGATGGTTCTTCAGCTTTTATGTCCAGTTTATCTCTTCTCTTTTTTTTCTTATTTCCTCTCTATTTAGAACACTGGGGTTTGACTGATAATTTTGACAACGTCGACGGTGTTGATGATGATGATGGTGATTGTAGTGGTGGTTATAAGTTTGCGTTATCTCTTTTCCGTGTTTCATTAGTAAAAATTAGCTTATAACTGCTGCTGTGCTGCTGCTGCTGATGATGACAACACTGAGGGTGATGGTGATGATGATAATCATGATGAGGGTTGTGATAAGGATGATGATGATGATGGAAATGAAAGCCTTGATCTTACTTGCATCAAAACATTCCTACACAAGTGGCAAACTCAGCATATCCTTATCTCCCTAGGTACTCCTCAACACACCTCCCTATCGCAAATTACATCTTTTACTTTGTCCATCAATATTCCCTTCAATAACAATAATTTTGTATGAGTAGTACACGTTCAGGGGTAGCGATATCAGAAAACATTATTGGCTCGATCTTATCATAATCGAATGTACACAACAAAATAATATTAAGTATAATGATATTATTTGTAAAGTCGGATATAAGGAATGATTCTCCTAAAACACCACTTAACCCCTTCATTCCGAGGATGTTTTGTAGTCTATTCTCCTTACTTTCATATAATCATATTTAACTCTGAAATGATGCTCGGCAGTGAATGGGTAAATGAAGGCTATGTCTGATCCATCCAGTTCCAAAAGTTTGTCCAAAACCGTCCAGTAGTCGTTGACGCTGTGGCCCCAGACTCATCAAAAAGTAAACCCGGTGAACTGCAGGCTGAAACTGCCCTTCCTCTGCAGCCCACCTTTCTACTCAAGGGGTGTAGGGAGGAAGATGAGGGATGTTTGCATAACCAGGCAGCAGAGCAACACGGCTATATCGGTGACACCACGTGAAGGTACCCTGTCCAGTGCAAAGAATAAGCTAACGTAACCGGTCTGAAGGCTTAGAGCAATACATGCTTATTGCAATGATTATTCTTAAATTAATGTGATAAGGCTGCAGGAATCATCTTCATACATAAATTTTTGCAGTCTATATTAAGTGTAGAGATGAGATCTGTAATAACACAAAACTGTTCTTTGGCTTCCCCTGTAGGATGTCAGTTTATTGTGTTTTGTCAGCAGATTTTATCCAATTTAAGAAAGGCATCTGAAAATTAGTAGGTTACAAGATCAACTCCAATCCTGCAAGTTGAGGTGAAATGTGAGGCAAAGAAGGAGACAAAACGAGAAGAAGGAAGTAAAAGTAGAGGTGACGAGAGCAGATGAGAGGGGATGAAAGCATAAGAGAGAGGTGAAGAGGACAGAAGAGAAGTGAAGAGGCAGGTACAGCACGACGAAAAGAAGTGATGGGAGTAGAAGAGAGAGGTGACGAGTAGAAGAGAAAGGTGAAGAGAGCAGAAGAGACAGTTGAAAGAGGGGGGCATAGGATGTCAGCTGAAAAGTTATGAAGGTCGGAGAAATGAAGGGGCATGAGTAGGATGACAGATTTAGAGAGAGAGAGAGAGAGAGAGAGAGAGAGAGAGAGAGAGAGAGTGAGTCTGGTAATAAAACAGACCCATCCCTCCACTAATCACTTCTTAGTACACAAAAGCTTATTCTTAACTACTGGACAAGGCTCCATTAAGGAAGATATCCATTACGGGTTTGTGGTATGAGGTGGAAGATTTTAAGACATCCACCTTCCCTCACATATAAATCTACTTAAAGTTTGCAGATGGATGTAAGAAAGCAAATAATACTTCCTTACTGCTACCACAATAAACATAACAATACACCCTTTATTATTTCACTGTGCTTAGTGTGAGAAACCAATAAGACATTATTTACCTGTTAAGCGGGGGAGTATACTTGCGGAAACTAATACCTATCCAATTCTTAGTCAAAAAATTGTGAAACTCCTACACAATATTTTAAAAATCTTTCTTGTGTTGAGAGTCATTGCCCACTTTCTCGGTACCTATCGTGATGAAGTGTATCAGCAATTATGTCCATAGCTGTACATGAGGAAAGGCAGCATGGAATGGCGGGAGGAGGTAGTTTTGTCTGGGATGAAAGACTTGGAAGCCTTTTTTTCGTGATCACCCTCAGTGAACTTTGGTATTAGGTATCTCGCTATATAATTAAAGAAATAGAGCAGCTACAACACTTTTCTTCTTCTTCTTTGGTCTTTGCTGTTGTTATTATTATGAAGTCTCGAGTCATGGTTTGAATCCAAGAACGGGAGGGTGATTTTTTTGTTATAGCCTGCCTGATGCCGACACGGAAGCAGAGTGGTCTATCTATCTATCTATCTATTGCCAGACGCCTTAATCCGTTATACGGGGTGGCCACAAACAAATCGCCTCCACGTCACCCAGTCGTCCGCCATTTCACTGCCCTGCTCCCAGTTCACACCCCCCTCTCTCATATACCTCTCCAATCCATCCCTCCATCTCATCCTTGGCCTTCCCGTCCCTCTCTCCCCCTCCACTTCACTCACATACACTCTCCTCGTCAGTCTCTCACTCTCCATCCTCTCCACATGGCCAAACCACCTCAGTGTGTTCCTCCTAATGCTTCCTATCACATCCACATCCACACCAGAACGCTCCTTCACATCCTCATTTGTCAGTCTGTCTCTCCACGTGACTCCACACGCTCCTCTCAAAAAACTCATTTCCACTGCTCTCACTCTTGACTTGTGTCCCTCCAACAACGTCCAAGCTTCACTTCCATGCGTCAGAGTTGGTATCACAATACTGTCATATAATAACTTTTTCACTTCCATGCTTAATTCCCTGATTTCTTATCACTGCCTTCAAGGAACCAGCAACCTTTCTTCCTTGTTGTACCCTTTCAAGCACTTCACCCTCCAAACTTCCATCCTTATTCATCACACTACCCAAGTACTTAAACGTACTCACATTTTCCATTTCCTCCTCATCCAGCCTCACTGTACATTCACTGACTTCACCTCTCTCAAAGACCATAACTTTACTCTTCCCTACATTCACCTTTAAATTCCGTTTCTTACACACTCTCCCAAACTCATCCACCAAGCCTTGCAGCTCCCCTTCGTCTTCACTTAACAAGACAGTATCATCGGCAAACAACAGTACAGGGAGCTTCCAAACACTGCCCTCTCTCATTAGGGCCACTCCAACATCCACTGCCCTACCTTGTATCTCTTTTATAACTCCATCCATTTACAGACTGAGCAACCATGGAGACATGACACATCCTGTTTCAACCCAACCTTCAAATAGAAACACTCATTCGGTTCACTATCCACACGCACTGGAGCCTTAGCACTTATACATACTCTTCACAGCATTCATCAACCGCCCATCTACTCCATATATTCTTAATACTTTCCACAATCCTTGTCTATCCACTCTGTCATATGCTTTCTCCAAATCCATGAAAGCCGCATACAACTTCTTTCCCTTCTCTAGACACGTTTCCACTAAAGATCTAAGAATGATTATCTGATCTACACAACCTTTCCCCTTCCTAAAGCCTCCCTGTTCTTCTCTGACTACTTCCTCTGTTACTTCCCTAACTCTGTCAATAAGTATCCTACCGTATACTTTTCCTATTACACTAAGAAGCAAATGCCCCTATGATTTTCACACACTTCTTTTTCCCCCTTTCCCTTTGTACAAGGGAATAATTATACCTGACTTCCAATCATCCGGAACTTTACCTTCCTTCCAAGCCAACCTGCACATCTTCCACATCCATCCTACTACTATCTCTCCTCCATGCTTCAGCATTTCACCACACACTCCATCAATTCCTGGGGCTTTCCCCATTTTGTCTTTCTTCAGTGCTTCCACAACTTCCATCCTACTGATTCCCTCCTGTCTTCTCACCTCCCTCCTGCTCCCAGCCATTCCCCAGCCACTTATACTCGCATTACTTCCATCCTCTATGTTCAACAATTCATTAAAGTGTTCTCTCCATCTGCTCACCTTTTCTCCCTTCTCAGCTAGTAATCTACCACTATTACCTTTCACTCCCCTGCTAACTTCATTGCCACCCTGTCTGACTCTCTTTACCTCTTTCCAAAAAATTTTCTTACATTCCTTCCACTTTACACTCAAATTCCTTCCAAATTCCACATCCACTCTCTTCTTACACTCTCTTACTAATCTTTTCACCTCTCTCTTCCTTTCTACATATAACTCTGTCTTCCGTCTCTCCTTCTTCCACGCCCCTATTTGTCATCCATTCATTATATGCTTTCTTCTTTACTGCCACAGTCTGTCTCACAGCTTCATTCCACCATTCTGTTCCTTGTACTCCCTTTTGTCTTCTCTTCACCCCACACACCATCTCACATGCTGCACATATTTCCTCTGTGAATATCTTGCACACACCTTCCACGTCCTCCATCTGCTCCATTTCGCATTTACCCCGTCGTTCCTCCACTTCTCTCATAATTATATTCTGCCTTTTTCTCATCCTCTTGTAACCTTTCCACTCTCCTTACATCTACTCCTTCCTCCCGTCCTTCCCTTCTTCTATTTGTCCATTTTACTTGGACCTTGATTCTGACCACCACCACCAAGTGGTGGTCAGAAAGTCCACTCCCCCAACCTCTGTATGCTGTTGCATCCATTACACATCTTCGCATCCTTTCATCCACACACACATAATTAATCATTGCTTTCCTCTCATTCAGTTCACCATCCACCCTTCTCATCACTTGTCATGTATACCTGTGGATCATTTTGTGCCTGGAGAGGGTATTGGCTATCACCAACCCCCTCCCGGCACAAATGTGCAGAGTGGTCTCCTACGCTTATGTGAATTATGAAGGCGTATTCTCAGCATTATACCTTGGCCATGGAATGATTGGTGCTGTTTTTATTATCGACAGTATTTGTTGTTCTTCTTCTCCTTCTCCTTCTTCATTATTATTAATAATAATAATAATATTATTATTATTATTATTATTATTATTATTATTAGTAGTAGTAGCAGTAGTAGTAGTAGTAGTAGTAGTAGTAGTACTCCTATTATTATTACTACTATTATTATTATTATTATTATTATTATTATTATTATTATTATTATTATCACCGTTACTACTACTTCTACAACTACTGCTTCTACCACTACTACTATTACTGCTACTTCTGTTGTTGTTGTTGCTGTTTTTGTTGTTATTGCTGTTGCTGCTGCTGCTACTGCTGCTGCTGCTACCATCAAAATGAGTCGTATTATTTTTCGAACTAGTGAGCGATGCAAGAGATCGAGAACATAACCAGGTGCAGCACCACAGATATTTTATTCCTGAGATTATCACAGCTACAACAAATTCACGTCCATCGTTGAAAAGATTATGAACAAACAAAGTAATACGTGATTATGATTGTAATTTACGTTACGTTTCTGAAAATTCGCAGCCATATTCCTGAAAGAAAATAAAAACGCTCCAAAATGAACATCAACATTGTGTGTGTGTGTGTGTGTGTGTGTGTGTGTGTGTGTGTGTGTGTGTGTGTGTGTGTGTTTTAATACAGCCACAAGGGACCCACACTCATCGTTGGAAAGCGTATGTGAAGGTAATACATGTTACTTAAATAGCCTTTTATAAAAAATTTCTATCATATTGCTGTTAAAAAAGATCCCAAACGGCAGTCTGAGCAACACAACTGAATTATCTTGGAAGTTAGCAAAGTTATATCGGACCTGCGCACATTAATGGATATTATAATATAACATTAGCATGCTTGCTCGCTCGAACGCATTCCACATTCTCAGGCATGGACTCCTATAACTTAATTCAAAGCCAGCCAGTGTATGGATCATCAAGTCAAGGTGAGTTTGGAGATACAGTTGGGTGAGTGAACATAAATTTTTGACCAACATGGTACTTATCTTAAAATGTTGAGTAAACAGGACAACTAATGTCGATATTATCAAATCAAGTACACGCCTGATGCTATTCTCTCTCTCTCTCTCTCTCTCTCTCTCTCTGTACCAGATATAGCAAAACACAGGGGATGTGCTTGTTTCTCTATTATTTTTTTCCTCTGCCAGTGCTTGTATGATATAGCCTGATTACGCTGCAACACAATTGCTGGGTTCATTGGTAGTGCACAGCTTGCCGGGCTACACATATGGGCCGGGAACCTTGATTAGGAGCTGATCATCCCAAGCAGCACTTATAAAATATCTCAACACTTTCATGGGTAGAACAACTCTCCATCGTCTCATGCTTACTAACCCTTGAATCCGAAAAATTATTTCTGTTGTAATCTTACTGTCTTCACACATTTTTTTTCTTCAATTCAACTTAGGGATTAAAAAAAAAAAAAAAAACAGGAGTTAGTTTTAGCCTTCACTAACCTCTTCAGTTCAAAAGGCCTTTCATGCGATTAATAAAACAGGCGAGTAATTAAAAAACTGAGTTATGAATTACGTCACCGAGATCAAGAAAGTTTGGTCGTTAGCATTATGAACGAAGATAAAGGTATAGACAGACTTTCATGTGCTGTAATTAACTCAGACTCAAGAAAGTTTCGACGTGAAATGCTGGGTAGCCGAAGACAGTTTGGTTATGAATCTGTATGTGAGGTGTTTGGTAGCTGAAAACAGTTTGGTTGTGAATTTGGATGTAAAGTGTTTGGTAGCTGAAGACAGATTGGTTGTGAGGAGTTTGGTAGTTTGAAGATGAAAGCATTAAAAAATATATATCCATACACAATACAGACTCATGAAGTATCTGAATACGAGAGGGTGGTAGGTTAAATGAACACGGCCGTATATTGTGTTGGAAGTGATGCGTAAGAGCAGGGCAGGATTGGCCTGGTACATTTAATGGTCGTGATAAACCTTACAAACTATATACTCAGATAGTACCCACCCATGTAGCCTACGCCCTGGCTTTAGTTTCTACCTATCTCTTACACACCCATATGGATACAAGCGACTCCTACCTTACATCTTATTTCACTTGTATCATCGTCATCATAACCATGAACGTCTTTCCTTTTATACCATCGTTATCATCATCAACTCATCGTACTCCACGGCAGAACTAATAAGTTGGGTCTGCTTTCGAACCGTAAAGAGACGCCTGGAGGGTTAGTGTTGTGAGCTGCCAGTCTGGGTGTCAGCCATGTGCCTTATGCATCAGTCAAGGTCCCCTCGAGGTGACATAAAAGACCATGTAATTTCACTAGAGGCGTTGGCTGGCCACCTAGCTTGCCTGGTTCTGGACTACGGAAGTGACGACTAAAACATGCCCAAAGATATTTACAATAAACTGAAATACAAACTTTACCTACCAGCGATGACATGAGGCGGAAAAGTTGCGTATATTCACCATGTTTGTGGGAAAAGGATGATTATAGATAGATAGATAGATAGATAGATAGATAGATAGGCAGATAGATAGATAGATATAACATCCATATCATAAACTGAAATACGATTATTAAACAATCATCATAAATCACCTACCTTCACAGCAGTTAATAAATGTTCCCCTCCAGCGGATGAGTAATTATCATGTCGTAATTATATTATCTTGTTACATACTGACTTATTTGTAAAAACTCACGTTCTGTCAGCATTTTTTTCTACTTCTACCCATCTATCTGTGTCTGCCTATTTAACTAAACATTTATCTCTATGTGTGTGAGGGTCCATATGTCTGAATGTGTCTGTGTGTGTGTGTTCATCTCTCTCTCTCTCTCTCTCTCTCTAAGTCTATCTTTCCGTCTATAGCAGGGGTTCCCAACCTTTATTTACCCATTACCCCATTTTCCACACCTCTCTTCACTCATTACCCCTCATTGCTTATGTTTCCACAATTGCATTTTAGCTGCTTAACATTTTGATGCCTAGATTTTAGTTTGAATGTAGGACTTAATTAAAGGCTAGGTTAAAACCAAGAGAGTTATTGCAAGGAGTAATTTATTTTTATTATTAACACTGATACCAAATAAACATGACTTTAAACATTCATCTCTGAATTTTAGTATAGGTCCGAAGTCTATCATAACTGGTATGATTTTTATTTATTTTTTTTTTTGTTACCTCCCCCATTACCCTTCACAAAAGACCAAATTACCCCACTTGGGGTAATTTACCCCAGGTTGGGAACCCCTGGTCTATAGCCAGACGCCTTAATCACACACACACACACACACACACACACACACACACACACACACACACACACACACACACACACACACACACACACATTAATCCATCCTGGTTTATTTAAATTCATAATATTGTTGCAAGTCACCAGCTATCAATACCTATAGTGTAGGTGGGATGATAACTTCCTCGGCAGTGTCTGACCAAATGTTCAATATGTTTGATAATAATGCTTAGTAAAAATAGTATCAGTGTAATGAAATTTTATTTTATTTTTATTCTTTCGTAGACAGAACATCCGTCTGCTGAACAAAATCATGAAACTTCTTTCCAGTCAGTCGACTTTCATAATTCACATCTTTCATTTTTCTTATCCTAACAGCCTATGAAGCTAACATATATTTCTCCACACTCAGTACATTCTGCTGTAAAAGGTTTCAAAAAAGCCTATGTGCACTTGGGAACAGTAAGTTATTTATTTATTCATGTAATGTGTGTGTGTGTGGGGGGGGGTACAACTGCGTGCTATGACAGCGTGAGATGCGGTAGTGTGGTGTGTGGCGGAGTGAGGTGTGGTAGTATGAGGTGTTTATGCAGTGTGGTAATGTTAATTGTTGCAGAAGGAGTTTTTGATGTGTGAGGCTGTGAGGTGTGGCAGTGTGATATGAGGTGAGGCTTGCCATAAATAGGTGTGATTTGTGAGGTATGCATGATGTGTAGCAGTGTGTGATGAGGTGAGGCACTGACAGAACTGGGTTTGACAGTTGAAGTGTGCGTGAGGTGTGGCAGTGTGAGATGAGGTGAGGCATGACAGATCTGGGTGTGATACTGTGAGATGTAAGTGAGGTGTGGCAGTGTCTGCTAATGTACAGTACAGTGATTCCTCAACCATTGTATATGTTGGTTCCAGACGCTCAAACAGGCCATAAAGTAGGCCTCCCGTTAGTGTAGGTACAGCAACTGTATTTATAAACTCTCCTAACCTAAAGTTGTAGAAGAATGCTTGGATATTTACCTCTGTTTTTATGCGTAGAGCCACCAAGCACTTTACAGTCAAGTTAGATTGAATGTTAAAATGATACTCTATGAATAATAAAATATCTTGTAGTAATAATTGCTGTTATGGAGACGTGTTTGTCGTAAATATTTCTGAGAATCTTTTATAAATACAACAGAACTGCTTGAAGTATTAACCGTCACTGTCACTCTCATCACCAGCGAAAAGGAAGTGAAGAAGGCAACAGTTGGGGCTTAAATGTTCCTGATTTTGTCTATTGTCCGTCTTTCCAGTTTTAGGGATCTTTTTTTTCCAGCTGTTGTCCCAGGAAGGTGTTATATCCATTTTTCTGCCACATTTACCACCTCCCCGGCATTGTTAACTCTTACGTTCACCACGAGGATGTCCTTTACTGACATTATATTCTTTCCATGTCTCGCTTATTTTATTCAAGTTAGGAGACTCATTTTGGACTGGAGGAGGTAGATATAGTCTGTGTAAACCCCTTGTGTACCAGAGAAGCTTCCTAAGTTGGGTAAATTGTCTGAGGGAAGCAAGAATAAACCAATATGTCACCGGATTCAAGGGCTTGACTCTCCCCAACCTCGCTAAACCCTCCTTAATCCACCTGCCATCACCTTCAAGATCTGATATATTCCTCCATCTGCGTCTTCGCGTGACTGCCTCGTCTGACTGATGTTGCCTCGCACTTTCACGTGAAGCCAAGATCTTGATTTGAAAAAGGACATGTGCAGATCTATGCTTTCCATTTCGAGATGACGCTGTTTCTCCTGCCGAGAGGTAAAAGAAAGGTGCCCCTGAACTTCAGAAAACATGTACACCTATATGTTAATGAGTGAGTCATGTGATGCAGTGTCTGACGCCATAATTATCAGATCATTCCAACTTTTGATTCAGGATCCTAGACTATGTAGATCTTGAGATAACGTAGCAACTTTATTCTGGCGACTTATTTCGTATATTGCCCCTCGTTATTTTCTCGTATGTTACTTTTGCACAAGAACGTCGATATTAAACGATATAAATAGCACAGAAGAGAAGGCGGTCAGTTGTGTGTAATCCATCCGCTGCACTGTATTCATTCATTCAAGTACAAGCTACCTGACAAGGAATGGGTGCAAGGGAAGTTGAAAAACTTGCACTTACCGTAGGAAATGGTGGTTACTGTTAAGATGTATACAACGTTCATCTGTGGGTATAACTCCTCCACTTACAATTTATGGCGCTATGAAATCAACAATCAAGGCAGATGAGTAAGTCCACGATATTACAACTCCCAGCATCCCACCACTCACATTTCCAAGACAGTGCAGTATGGCACATCCAATCTTGTTGTATTCCAAAAATATAAACACCATTTCGCTACGTGAGCATGATTAATCTTCAGCCTCCAAATCCACGAACATAATTCCTCCAACACTGCACCACCACCACCACCACCCACCTTGCTGGCACCCAAAGGGGACCAGCATTCAATGTGGCCCATCTCCTTCAATATGTCCCTCTCACTTGGCTGCCCACTCCCCTCATGCTTACTCAATAAAATTTTGCAAACCCAAATGAAACTTCACTGACGCGCAGGTGGCAGGAGTATCGCCTTTCTGTTCGAGCTGCTGGCGAGAGTGATGACGAGATCTGTCTGCCTGCCTGTCTGCGTGATTATCTGTCCACGTATCTACCCATTTTTTTTTTTTGTATGGGAGTATCTATCTCTCTGCCCGTTTTCCTGTTTATCTGTCTAGATACTTGTTTATAGGTTTTCCCCTATCTACTGGGTTATTTGTCCGTCTGTCTGCTCGCTTAAAATCTGTCTACGTATGTATCTTTCTGCCTTTTTTTATGTAACTATGCCAGTCAGGGTATAGACTTTACCCTAAAATCCAGTAATTCTTCCACACAGCCTAGAACGAGCACTGCCTTTCATATATCACCTCTTGGGTGCTTAAAACGAAGCCTCTTTACTGACGTCCGTTAAGACTGCCTCATTCCCGACTGGTGTGATGATATTAGTGGGGCATTTAATGATATATCGATAGATTATGTGGAAGATCAGTGAAAAAAAAAAATCCTGTTCAAGATACGATCAGTCTCCCGATGGCAGTCAACAGTCCACTCTCCTACCTCTGTTAGGCACCCTTCTGCAGCGCGTTCCTCCTAACCTAATGTAAGATCCTTGACCCCATTGAGCTCAATTGATGGTGACCTGTAGTCAGGTGGAGAGCTGATTTGGCAAGTAATCAAGGAGACTCATTTCTGCCTTTTTTCAATTTCGTGCACCGACGATATAATATTCAAGATGTGGGAGAGGCCCAGTTCCGTCAGAAAAAAAAAAAAAATACAGTATAATATGTACAAACGTGTCTGTTCATATGTAGGGCCAGACACTGCACCATGTGGGAAAAGACTGTTAAATGAACCTTCAGGTAGTACTGCCCGGACTCAGTAACTATCCCTTCTTCCAAAATATCTACAACGGATAAAATGTAGTGAGAGCAGGGGAAGATGCAGCATTTTAGGGTTGTTACACACAAAAGGTTTTAACAGAGTAATGATTAGCAGCCTGACGGGGATAATTTATGGACATAGCAGCTTATATGGAGCGTTGGGGCTGGCTGCCCTGGAATACAGTTTAGATAACAGGTTAGACTAGCGTGTAAAAAGAAGTGGCTTTAGTGAAATACATAAAAAATCAATGATATTTCCGAAATTTTTATACTACTGTGCAAAAAGAAGGTATGTTTGCTAATAAAAAAGAAACATTGCCAGAGAAAGGTGTAATAAGTAATCTTATCGAAATGAACAAAAAGAACGAATTTATGGAAATTCTCAGACTAAGGAGAAGTAATTTTCTTGAACTATAAACCTAATTGATATTGGGAACAATATTAGACAAGCATAATAAATATTCAGTTTTAGTAGAGAGAGAGAGAGAGAGAGAGAGAGAGAGAGAGAGAGAGAGAGAGAGAGCATTTTAAAAACCATTATGGACATCTTATCTCTGCTAAATGACTTTCCTAAAAGCCTTAAAACATAATCAGCTCTTTTACAATTTTCTTATCTGTGCTGACACAATAAAGATTAAAGAGGTGAATACAGAATTACAGTAGGCTCTCATCGTGCCAAATAACCAAATTATTTTCCCTTATTTTCTCGTTTGATTACACTAAATGTAATTCATATACTTTTATAAAGGCAAGGCAGGCCTGACGGTCTGACCAACCATATATATATATATATATATATATATATATATATATATATATATATACGCACTCTATCACTGTACCACGTGTGTATATATATATATATATATATATATATATATATATATATATATATATATATATATATATATATATATATATATATATATATATATATAATCATCCGTATCATCCCTGCTTCGGTAGGTATAATATATATATATATATATATATATATATAGTCATCATCCGTTGCGGTCCACTGCAGGACCGGCCTATCCCTACCGAAGCAGGGATGATACAGCCAATGTATCTCTACCCAGTGGCTTAGGCTGTCTGGTAGAGACTGTATGTATAGTAAGAAGTGCTTGTGAGTGTGATTGTAGTGGCTTTGAATGTGTATGTAGTCTGTGAACCAAGTGTAATTGGACCGCCTTAAGCCGATTGGGTGCAAGCATACTAGTATGCGACACTGGTTCAACCACAGCACCCCTTGTGTCCGCCAAAGTAGCAAGTGGCTTGGTGAACGCTTCCCAAAGTTTTTACAACTCTGGCGGGAGGCGAACCCGCGCTCACCAGCGTGAGAAACGCGCACTCTCTCTCTCTCTCTCTCTCTCTCTCTCTCTCTCTCTCTCTCTCTCTATATATATATATATATATATATATATATATATATATATATATATATATATATGTCCCATTACCGCCTAGTGTCCTCAATATAGGACGGAACTGGGCATTTTCAAAATTTAATAAAGAAGGGAACCCCTGGGAAGAGACCAATGAGCTTCGCGACAATGAGCCAACAGTCGGCGAGAGGAACGCCTAGCATCCTTCCAGCAAAATCCCTCGCACAGGAACTCTGGGTGCCAATGGGATATACATATACTTGTGTGTGTGTGTGTGTGTGTGTGTGTGTGTGTGTGTGTGTGTGCATCCATAACGCTAGGCATACAAGGAGGACCCAGAAGTTTGGGTGCTTGAATAATGGATTTCAATGAATTCGCAGTTGTTAGTTCACTTGTTTTAATACTTTTTTCCCCCCTTTATATTCGGATCTTACGTCTCCCCATACTTAGGTGCAAAAATCAAGTAGGATGTTGTTGCTGTTGATGATAAATGAATATATAGTTAGGTACAGTCCCCCTTTCAGGGCTTTATTGGAAGGCAGCAAGTTGCAAGCTGTATCTTTAACCCTGGAGAGGAAACGTGGGTCCATAAGTGGCCATGCGTTTATGCGCAAAACTACATTTTTTGCTGCTGTACACCCCTTATTTTTGTAGGTAAAACAATATAAGGCTAAATAGCAGTCAATTTTCATTAACATTTTACCTAGTACTGTACTGAGGAATCTCTGAACAAACTGTAAATGGGTATAAACATAAAATCCGTCCAAAAGTTTATGAGTAATTTATTTTTGAAGTTGCGGTACCATATTTGGAGCCACCTCACCTATGACGTCGAGAATTTGATCGTTAAGCCCAAGGCACACAGTCACGAAAATCATCACGATAGCGCTACTAATCAAATTATTGGCACTGTCGTGATAATTGATTACGTTTTTCATCTGTCACGATAGCTGAATGACATCCGTACGATGCCACTAAGTATGTGTCATGACGGTCTTAAGATCGTCTTGATCGAATCACAACAGCTCAATGACAGTGTCACGATTGGCGTGTTTTTTAATTTTAACGGTCATTTTCCCGTCATGACAAAGCCACGATGATCACGACAGAGCCACGACAGCATCATATGTCGCCCGCAGACCCCCCTGGGCTTCCAAAAAGGGAGGGGACAGCCCGTGGACTGTGAGCGCCGAACAGGACATTGGTGCAATGACTATGCGCTGCCATGTGTGCCCTTGCAGTTTCCAAGGCGCAGCCCATGCTACGAATACCTAGCTCTGTCATGACACTATCGTGAGGTATTTTTAGGTCTGTCATGACGCATGCGCCGTACACGTAGCTTTAACGTGACGCATTCTTAAGTCCATCGTGATGCATTTTTCTGAACTGCCAAACAAATCAGAATTATTAGCTCTGTCTTGACGCAAACTTGAGTTTGTCGTGACGTCTTGATGGTCATAATGCTGTCGTGAAGTAGTCGAAACGGTTTTTCCATCACGATTACGTCACGACGGGCCGACGACTATCATGATAGCGTCATGATAGACCTATGCACGTCACAATAACGTCATGACAGTGCTACGTTGGGTACAAAATTTGTCACGTGTCACAATTCTTTAGTGCAAACACTAACTTTTCGTGATGGTCCACGAATGCGCTAAGACCATCACGATACGCCATGAAAGACCATGAGTAAGCGTCACGATAGCGCTACAACTGCTATTAGTAGCTCTATCGTGATGATTTTCGTGACTGTGTGCCCTGGGCTTTGCCAGTCCTACCCAAGAAAATATGATCCGTTATTCAGTAATTACTTAGGTTTAATAGTGCTGTATGTTTTATGTTAGGAGATCCATCCAGTCGAAATAGTCAAGGATAGTCTGGACACAATACTTGAAACCTAACTCCTTCAGTCCGATGACGTAACTTTTGTCTTAATATTGCTCTCTTCAGATGATTTTATTCAACTTACGGAGAGACATCAGACTATGAAGGGGTTCATGGAAATATTTCTTAACTCTCTCACTTCAAACGGTTTCTTGTATGTGTTAATAAAACTGAAGCGGCCATCACCGGACTGGAAGGGTTTAAGTCTGCCTGTAAACGTCGAACTAGGGGACTTGTGACCAAAATCTACATGGATGTCTCGGTGTCTTAGTAGGCTTATTACTGGCATCATGCTTAGGGGGCGCTCTTGACATGGACTGAACCCCAGTAACTACCACTAAGTTTGTGGAGTGAGTACTCACAAGCTAGCGCAAATTATCAACAGTATGGCAGTGTGTGTTACCACCATCTTCAGTTTCACTTCTATGGCTTGTGTCTGGCCTGCCCTCCTCCTTACCCATGAAATCTACACACCACTGGACACGAGAGTGGATGGAGTGAGGACAAGGAATGAACATGTGTGGGGGCATATGATGTGGCTGCGGTAGTAGGAAAGGGTACGAATCATTATGCAACATTTAGGATACTTATGACATGTCACAGTTTTTCGATTTCCACGCTATGGACGCATTTTGGTATTTCATATAGGCTGTTGTCAAAAAGCTTTAGTCATTAGTCTGTTTGGCTCTATCCACTCTGCCATTCATCTGTATGTGTATATCTAGGTAGGTTTGTGTGTATGTATGTATGGATGGATGTATATATGTTTGTTTTTGGTTATTTTCATGGATGCATTTATAAGTACGTGTATAATTCACTACAACGCCAGATGATTTTATTCATCAGTGATTAACGCTTCACGGCGGATTACGTCTTATTCATTTTAATCATGCTATTACTAGTCGATTTCATGCAACTTGTGAAAAATCTCTAGTTATAAGGCGATAAATTAAGTCTAAGTATAATCTCTTCCGTTTGAAAAGTCTCTCTAAACTCACATAAAATCGTCTTGACGTAGCACGAATTGACGAATAAAATGTCGCCGGATTGGATGAGTAAATTCTGCCCTCGCCATGGGTATGAGTGAGTATTTACACATAATCATCTACTGCCAAGGGTCTTATCCCAGTGTTTGTTTAGGGTGGCCAGCACGACTTACAGCATCTCTCACAGTGCATCAACACCACTCTACCCCGCCATTCCATACCATTCTCCCACCCATACGTTTTTACAGCCTTATCTTTCTACCTTACTTTTCCATTTGGGGTTCAGCGGGAAGAGAAAGAAGGGGCTAGAGAGAGTAGAGCCAATGGGAGAGAAGGAGAGATAGTATATATATTAGGTTAAATACTGTACTTCGTTCTCATTTTCCATCTCCTCTTTCTCCCATCAGCTTTGTTTCCGTACGTTTCTGCTTACTAGCTTTCATTCGGCACAGCTTCTATTTTTCCGTGATAAATGTTACCTGTCTTAGCAGTTTTAATGCAGAAAAAATTGAAACCCAGGAAAAACCTTTCCATCAAAAAAGTTTAACAAGAATAGCACTGTGTCTGATAATATAGCCTTGTCATTCGCATAGATTTTCATATGTCGTAAATAGTTGCTTATATCACAGTAATCTTAAAGTTCCACATCCGGCCCTTACTAAATGTGGTACTGGCTTAAAAGTTAACCTGCAAACCCAATGAGTTTTAGTCACACTACGGCATGACCGTCACTTTCCTCTCCGACACATCGTATCAAAGAGCATCATCTGTGAACAGAATCACATACCAAGCCACTGCTGCCATAGGGATATCAGCGAACATACTCGTAGTATAGTGAGAGGAGGTGAAATATTAGGCGAACTTTTATCCCGGATTATACATTACTGACACATAAACCACGTCATTTTATCTTATGCTATTCTTGGCTATTAGTTTTGCATATAACACATAAATATTCTGCTATGTAATTCTGTTACTGATACAGTTTGTATGAACAGCGCACAGAAGAATTGTAACAGGCAGTGTACAAAACTGGCTTGTAAGGTAAGAGTGTCTGGGGACTTCATATAACCATGAAAATGTGGCCCAAAATAGGGTTCTCAATAAATTTCTGAATACGAGTATATATACGATGTAAAAAGGACAAAAAATTCGGCTAACATAAATGGCTCATAAGGCAACACATAAACACAGCTGAAAACGCAGTTTGAAATAGGGTTCAAGATACAAATCAAAGGAAGCTCAAAATACGACTAAAAATACGGCAAAAAGTGAGGCTCTAAATGCGACTCAAATTATACTGCTTAAATTACTGTTCAGAAATTACACTGAAAAAAAAAAAAGTAGACCCCATAAAAATGCCTGAAATTACGGTTCACAATACAGCTCAAAAAAATAGTTCAAAATACCATTGAAAATACGGTTGAAACACAGCTAAAAATTACTTTCACTCCGTCCATAAATCTCCTTGCGTGTCCCCTTCCCCTCACCCGTACCACTTTCTCTCAGTGTATCCTCTTATCAGTTTTTCATCACCTGTCTTCTCCATATGGCCATACCACTTCAGCACACCCTGGTCAGAGCTCTTCTTCATGTTTCGTTTACATTCATACCTTTCTCTTGCCTTGTCATTCATCACAGTCAAAACGTCTTACCACACACACTGTCCTAAAGCACTTAATTTTCAGCGTGTCCACCCTACATCTGGTTTAAACATTTAGGGTCACTCGGCCTCGAAGGTGTAGTTTAGCTACCAATATTCGACGGTCATTGATGGAACCTCTGTGACAATGAGACATGAATAGCCTGCATCCATCATTACATACTGCAGTCAGCAAGTGTGTACAAAAGCCAGACACGTTTGAATTTTGCAAGTGCCTCAGTTTTTATCGTAAGAACATTGACTCTTTCTTTCCTCTTTGTGACTGTTGTTTTTGCCTATGGCCTAATGTCTCACATCCATTAAGCAAAGTCGGCAATATTATTCATTCATTAAACACAAACAGCTTCATCTTAGTTGACAGAGGAGTCTTCGAAGCACCTCTTCCTTAGTGGCTTATATTTATTCTCTGGTATGGTATTTATATTGTTTTAATATCGACTTTCTTTTACATCAATAACATGTAAGAAGACTAGCCGGTAGGCGAAGATGGCCAACTTTAAGCGTGCCGTTGCAGTTCAGCCTCTACACACAAAGGTGGACCGTTATCTGGTTAGAGTCTAAAAATGCCATCTCTTACCTCACTTTGGACACAAACTAAACAATCCAGACAACAGAAATACCTCGATACTTCCATAAACACAACAACCATTTACTGTGAAAAAATTAATATTTATTTATGAAACCTCCCAGATTATGTACTGATTTTGTTCGTAAGACACATATCTAGTCATTTCAAACCATTTCAGCACCAATGAAATGTTTTGGGAGTGAAAATATGGATGTTTCTAAATGCATTTTTTTTTTTTCACTACTCTCCTTAGTTTTCACTGGAGAAATTTTTTGCGCTTCATCGTAAAGCACAGGGAAGATTTAGGAAGCAAAAAATACATTGTTAGGTTCCCCAGACGTTTCTTTTCATTTTGGTAAGAAAAAAAAATTCTGTTCTCGAAATTTGAGGAAATGGTGCCGGGGCTGGCCATACGGGTCCCGACAAAATCTGGACCCACCGCCAGGGAGGGGCTAGGCAGGCCGTTGCTAGGCAACGACTCGTTGCCTAGCAACCAAAACCTTGCGGACACAACTAGGTCGCAGGCTGGTCATTGTATCCCGGTTTGGTAGGAATTAGTTATTTTTGAAGGGTAGAAGTGCCTGCCACAATTAAACAAGACTGCTAGGGACACTGAGGCCAATCTTCACAGGGTTGCCACTCGAAAACTAGAAGAGAGAGGGAAAAAATGTATGGCACACTTTTGATAGGGAAAGACCTCAACATTACGCCTAAAGAAGTCAGAGCTTTCTACACACATTAGTAATGCTTCTACAGCTCAAAATGTGAAAAGTACGAAAAAGCGTTTTTCCGGCCGTTGCTAGGCAGCGAGTAGTTGCCTAGCAACCAAAACCTTGCCGACACAACTAGGTTGTAGGCTGGTCATTGTGTCCAGTTTTGGTAGGAATCGGTTAATTATACAGGGTAGAAGGGCCCGCCACAATTTAAAAAAAAAAAAAAAAAAAAAGGTTTTCAGCCGTTGCTAGGTAACGAGTAGTTGCCTTGCAACCATAACTTTGCCAATGCATTTAGGTCATAGGATGGTCATTGTATCCAGATTTGGTCAGAATCGGTTAAATCTGAAGGGTAGATGCCCACCACAATTAAGCAAGAAAAAAGGAAAACAAAAAAGAAAACGCGACTAACAAGACGGGCAAAATGGGGCTGGCCAATATACAGGAATAATGTTTAGAATAAATCGCTAAAAAAGAGGTGCTGTAAAGTTTACGAAACCAGTGAAAGTTAGACACACACACACACACACACACACACACACACACACACACACACACACACACACACTGATTTCTCTTCAGTATCTCGACTACACTGTACAATTCTCTTTTTGTCCAGCTTACTTCACACTCTAGGCACATACGTCAAAAATAAAAATTTTGCCGAGTGGAGGAGTATTTCGAGGAGCAAAATGGCTGGCTTATAAATGACGTGGGGGTATAAGCGTGTAAGAAAATATTTGATGGATCCCGGGAGGTATATGCACTTGGCCCTCTGACCCTAATCAGCATGTGTCTTTGGTGTGGCGTGGGGTCTGTGGGTGCGTAGCGTTGGTGTCTGGGTTCTAAGTGGCTTTGGAGATTTTGCAACAACTCCTACAACACCTCATCATCCTCTTGTGTGCCATTTATACGAACTATATTGATGCTAAAACTATATAAACAACATACAAAAGCGTGTTATGATGAAAATAACAAAGTAAGTCAATCGGCATGAGATGTTAAGAAGCTTCCTGTGTCTCTCAGAATACGACACTGAGGCTAAACTGCGTCAGCTAGAAAACACCTCCTCTATTTTATGTTTACTGCAAAGAAATGAAGGGCTCAGTTGTGTATCCAACTTCTCTTGTTCCAAAATCCTCTTTGCACCAAAATAAAATTGTCGCAGATGTGAATTATAAGTAACGACTTTGGACTGAAGGGGTTAAAATCTGGTTAGTTGTGAGTCGAATACCCCGGTTTTATTTGTCATTACATGCACATTCCTTAAAGAGGTTACATTAGAAAGTTTGCCTAGTCATAATATATTCAGCTTTCTTCACCTTGCTAAACCGAGATCAGTTTCGCAAAATGGAAAGTGTACATGATGATGCTGAAGACGTTAATTATAAGACATCATATCAAATTTCTACGATATTAAAGTGTGTATAGAAGGTACAGTAACTGTTATCACATATCGCTTTTTTTTTGTCACCTTTATATTCACTTATTTGATCGTGAAGTACTGTATATTATGCTGTATGAGTGAAGACAAACGTTTATACAACTGATCTTAAACACAACTTGACTTACGTTAGTTTATAAGTAACGTGAAATGTTTTCTAGCTGTATGAGTGAATATAAACGTACATACAGTGCCTAAAAAAGTATCCTCACTTGGGGATAGTTAGTTGTGAAATTATAAGCTGTGGATCACTAAAGCTGTTTCGGCAAGGCTGGTAAACATACAGTAACATCTAAGCTTGCTAATAATGGTTTTGTAATAACACTTACGCATTGTGTGTAGGGTTATCAAAATGTGACGAGAATGCTACATCACAACTCCGAGAATGCTACGTCACAACTCTGATAAATCATTGTCGGTAATTGGTCGCTAAAAATAGTATATCTTAAGCTATAATAATTATCATTGTAAACATCGGCGTTTGAGCAGCCATACTGGCATACATGAACTGACAGTGAATGCCATACACAAACCAGTGTCATTTTCTGGCATCCTGGAATTGTTCATCGAAAAAGTGAATCGATATTACTGTCTGCAATAGTACATCAATGGCATAACAAAACAATGCTACGACTCTACATCCTTTTGACAGCACGTGTTCGCCAGCATCATATTCTAGTGTCAATCTACCGGTATTGTTCCACCTAATAATTCAAGATGGAGAATGAACATCCTTAGGCCAGATTTTAATAATATGAATAAAGTGACTTACATATTATTCCTATCCACCGTATTCTAACTTTTGCTGAATTATTAGCTTGTGTATCTGTCATCTTTTCAATGTTTTATGCTTGATCATATTTATTTTATTTCTCGTTTGTTTCGTCCCTTTAACCTTCCAAAAATCCCTCTTCTTCCCCACCCTTTCAAACTCCCTGCCCCCTTTCTGTCCTTCACACTCTTGCTTGCCCATATTCGATTTTATTTTCTCTCTTTTCCTACCCCTGCCTACCATGTTAAACTCTTTAGCTTTCTCATATTCATTTCATTTCTGTCGTTGTGCTCGGCCACCACTTTCTCAAACTCTTCTGCTTGCTGATATTAATTTTAGTGTCGCTATTTTTCTCCTCGCAGCCAAGCTTTCAGAATGTTTTCTTTGTTCATATTTTTATATTTTTACGGTTTTCCTTTCCTCCTCCTCCTCCTCGCCACTTTCACACACTCCCCAAAGACTGGCACATTCACCGCCCTGCAGTTCCCTTGTCGATACATTTGTGTCAGAGTAACGAAGGAGACGGCCACCTCCTGCTCCAAGTTTTTCCTTTGTATTTCTGCCTCTCGTGCGTAGCTATTTTCTTCTGAGCTGGATAACACTCGGCTCTACTGTGGGCTGTATCATATGTAAGTGGATAATTCGTAGCACCTTTCCATAGAGAGTTTTTCTGAACATTACTCGTACCCCTCATTATCCTCCTGTGTGTTATCGATGCAAAAAAGTCGGCATTAAAACGATGACGTCCAAGGGAATATTGAGGTGTAACGTGCAAAACAAATCGCCAAGGAATAGGTGCCACGAAGCCTCCTATGCCACTTAAAATTGGTCCCCCGCCCGTCTCACAGGTATCTCTTTTCGGAGTTATGAAATCCCACTTAGCCCGAGGACGTGTTATTATTACATCATTGTTACCTTCAAGCCCCTTGGGTTGGTTAACCTATACACTACAGCACCGAACTTTCACATTTTGTATTTGCTGTCCACACGCAATTATACTCACCTGAGGATACACTTCTCGGACCTCAGGTGTTGCATTCTGCCTTTCTTTCCTATTCTGAATAAGAACTCTGGTGGTTGGAAGAACAAAATTAGACAATACGTCATGCGATAACGGGAGTGCAGCAGGTGTTTGGGACATATATAAAGAATCAGATAACAAGGAGAGTGTACTGAAGCCAAGATACAGGAGAATGAGGGGTGTGAGCTCAAAAAATTGGTGGTCAATTAGTCCTTTCACCCAGAGGGATCAATGTTAAGATGGATAAAATCGTGTGGACTTTGTCAGGATAAAATACAAAAGTGGTGCTGGTACTGAATGGGTAGATGTTGTGAAGCAGAGGATGAAGGTCGGCCTTTAATGGCGGAAAGAACTGAGCTGGTTATGATAAAGAGAATTAACCCATCACCACCATATCGCCTTCTTGTGCTTTATTCTTGTTATCCTCAGACGATTTCATTTATCTTAGTGAAAAGAGACTGTCGTAGTGACGGAGTTAATGAAGGCTGTGTATATACACCTGTCGTAGTGAAGGAGTTAATGAAGGCTGTGTATATACACCTGACGTAGTGAAGGAGTTAATGAAGGCTGTGTATATACACCTGTCGTAGTGAAGGAGTTAATGAAGGCTGTGTACATACACCTGTCGTGGTGAAGGAGTTAATGAAGGCTGTGTATATACACCTGACGTAGTGACGGAGTTAATGAAGGCTGTGTATATACACCTGTCGTAGTGAAGGAGTTAATGAAGGCTGTGTATATACACCTGACGTAGTGAAGGAGTTAATGAAGGCTGTGTATATACACCTGTCGTAGTGAAGGAGTTAATGAAGGCTGTGTACATACACCTGTCGTGGTGAAGGAGTTAATGAAGGCTGTGTATATACACCTGACGTAGTGAAGGAGTTAATGAAGGCTGTGTATATACACCTGTCGTAGTGAAGGAGTTAATGAAGGCTGTGTATATACACCTGTCGTAGTGAAGGAGTTAATGAAGGCTGTGTATATACACCTGTCGTAGTGAAGGAGTTAATGAAGGCTGTGTATATACACCTGTCGTAGTGAAGAAGTTAATGAAGGCTGTGTATATAGAACCCATCATGTTTACATCTAAGTCAGCGAAGATCGTCTATAGGAAGCAGATAATTAATTGCAATAGGTTCTTTTTGCTGTGGGCATCCTGAATAAACTCTAGGATCAAATGTCCAGCAACGGACACATAATTATAACTGTATTTTAACAGTTTCGGCTAATATCATGAGAATAAGTTATTTTGCTGAGATTAACGCAAGACAGTTTTGTTCAGGTAACGGAAATTGTTGTGTTCAAAGGGTTTACAATTGAACCTTTGAAACTCTCACTTGAATAAGACTTTGAACTTAAGCGGAATATATACACAAGTGTGTTCACAGAAGGCAACAGAGCTAAATGAACGGAACGAAAAAGCAGCTATCCAGTAAAAGTTGTGTGTATGCAGTCTGAGAGTAATGATGTTTGGGAGACTGGCTGGATCTTACTCGTATACTGTATGTAAACCAGGTCTCTTCCTCACCATTTTACTGTATATTTCCCACGTATATTCCAAAGCATGATATTGATGCAAAATATTAAAGAGGCAGTAGTTTCATGGAAGAAGATACTATTTTGTGGCGCGTGCTGTCTTTATATCATTCATATTTAGTGGTGAAAGTCAATTTACCATTTAGAGCATGTGTGTGTGTGTGTGTGTGTGTGTGTGTGTGTGTGTGTGTGTGTGTGTGTGTGTGTGTGTGTGTGTGTGTGTGTGTGTGTGTGTGTGTGTGTGTGTTTACTTCTTGTGTTTGTTGTGTATTTGTGTTTGGTGTGAGTTTGTGCGTTTGTATGTGTTTGTGTTTGTTGAGTGTCTGTATGTGTTTGTGTTTGTTGTGTGTTTGCGTGTTTGTATATGTTTGTGTTTGTTGTGTGTCCCTGACCGTGTGTCTGTTTTTTTTTTCTTTTAATCCATTATGCCAGTTACACCTTGATATTCTCTCCTGTGTTTCCATAGGAAAGACAAATGCTCGTGGGCCCTTCGGGCCCCTCGCACTTGCTCTTGCGGAGGGCTCTCTCGCTGCTATAATATATTTTAGTTATAGCTGTGGGCAAAAAATCCTACGGAGATCCTATGCCGGGCTCCGGGAGCAGCGTTTTTTGGTCAAAATGTGATCGCTCATTAAATATAGTAAAAGTTTTTCAATCGTGATGGGACCAAGTTTTATCACATCAGCGAATTTTTTGCGATTTTTATGCCAATTGTGGTGCGATTTGAATGTATAATTTCGGCTGCCCAAAACACACACACACACAAACACACACACACACACACACACACACACACACACACACACACACACACACACACACACACTCCTAGTGCTATAGTATATTAGGTATGTCGAGCGCCATTCCCATATCTAATCTTTTTTTGTTATTGATATATTTTCAATATGAACATTGCCTCAGAAACGTGGAAGAGAATGAAAATGTATAACGTAAAGAAAAAAATCACCGAAGAAGTGGTGTTGGCGAACCTCCTGTGCCACGCAGAATACAACCCACCCATTGTCCTGACTCAGCAGCACCTCTGTACACTCCCATGATGAACGCTGGGGGAAGTACACAGGCCCTCATCTTGATTATACACCACACAACATTAACCACAAAACTGTCCCCTGACACTGGATTTCTGCCTGCCCTGTCACCATTGCATAAAACAAAGCGATCAGTTTTTACCAAGCAGTGTTGAGCATCCATATAATTACTGTGTGGATATCATCCAACAAGGTAAATTATTTCTGTTCTTAAGGAAACCTTTTGGCTTATCATTCAACGAAGAGTCACATATAGGCTGCAGTACATCAAATAAATGGATTGTAAATGTCCACACCTATACAACACTACACTACACTAAACCACACTAACACTGCACTACAACGTGCTAGCTGCTTGCAGTAGCTCCTAAACAAGTTACCTAGTATCTGGTAATAGCTCATGGACCTATGCTGTTAATATTTTCGCACATTTAGCAAACACTTTCAAACCTGAATAAAAAAAAAAATAATGTACCTGGTAGTTTCCCAACAAAGATCATTACCTCCACACAGTGACATGAGGCAGATGGTAAAGATAAACTGCAATATACCTCTTTAACTTGGGATGGAGTAGACTGTAGCACCAGTCGAGCAGGGCAGTACTCCCGAGGTGGATGGAAAGCTGATGACAGGGAGTGCTGGAGCTCCCGTTTCATCAGCCCTCAGGACTAGTTCCTGACCATCCCCCTTTGCTGAATTTTTTCAGTGTCTCAGTTACACAGAGAGTAGGCCAGCATGCTCTCCAGTACAAATTTCTCTAACTATCTACACCAAACTACATGCACAGTACACACTACACTTCCTATTCAAAATTCATTTAAAATGGCGTCTCTTCACCAAGCCTCGGAGTCACCAGAGGGGGGGGGACCATAAATGCCCCCACCATCCGCCCCTCTCCCGGTGACGACTCAAGATGCCCGGAACCACTGTCTGACTCACTTCTTCTTCATTTCTGCAACATTCGCGGCCTTTCCTCTAACTTTCGCTCTGTTGAGCACCACCTCTCCTCCTCTAAACCTCACCTTCTTTTTCTAACGGAGACTCAGCTGTCTGAGGCAACTGACAGCAAACCCTTTTCTGTATCCTCCTACTTTCTCTACAGGTATACTCATTTCAAAGCCAAAGGTGGCTGTTGTGTATATATACGCAACGACTTGTCTTGCTCTCGTGTTCCTGAACTCGATTCTTCTGAATTCTCTACACTCTGGCTTTGGCTTTCCTGTCATTCTCTGACTAAATATATCTGTGCTGTTTACTTATCCCCTAATTCTACTGACTATCAAAAATTCTTCAACTATCTTACTTCTACGATGGAACACATTCTATCCATTTCTCCTTTCTCTGAAATCTCCATTCTAGGAGATTTCAATGTACACCACCACCTTTGGCTCTCCTCCCCTTTCACGGATCCACCAGGTGAACAAGCCTACATCTTTTCTATCCTTAATGACCTAGAGCAGCTTGTACAGCACCCTACCCGTATCCCTGACCGTCTTGGAGAGAGCCCCAACATACTTGACCTCTTCCTCACAACTAATCCTTCTGCTTACTCTGTTAATCTTTTCTCTCCGTTGGGCTCCTCCGATCACAACCTTATTACCTTAACCTGTCCTATCGCTCCGGTGCGGCCTGTGGACCCTCCAGGGACACGTCGTTTGTGGCATTTTGGAGCCGGCAGTACTTCTTTGATTTTCCCTGGAATGATTATTGCTTCCATGACCGGGAGCCATCTGAGTGTGCCTTGCGCATTACGGAGGTTATTCTCTCGGGCATGGAAGCATACATTCCTTTCTCATATCCTTTGACTAACGCAAGAAAGCCTTGGTTTAATCATGCTTGTTCTAATGCTGTCCGCAACAAGGAGAGGGCCTACAAAAGGTACCGGAGCCAACCCACCCCTGAATCACATCATCTTTACGTTTCTGCCCGGAATCATGCTAAGTCTGTTCTTCGCTCTACTAAAAATAATTTCATCCATACTAAATGCTCTCAACTCTCCAACTCGAATTCTTCCCGCTCCTTCTGGCACCTTGCCAAAAATCTTTCTATCAACTTTACCTCATCATCCTTCCCTCCTCTTTTCTACTCTGATGGTTCTGTAGCTATTTCTTCTACTGATAAAGCAGATCTCTTCGCACAGACTTTCTCCTCCAATTCCTCCTTAGACGATTCTGGTGCTGTTCCTCCATCTCTTCCCCCCTCTGACTTCCTCATGGCTGACATTAAAATTTCTTCAGTTGATGTATTTTCTGCCATTACTGGCCTCAGTACTAACAAGGCATATGGGCCTGATGGGGTCCCTCCTGTTGTTCTCAAGAACTGTGCTTCTGTGCTTGCACCCTGCCTAGGCAAACTCTTTCGCCTTTGTCTGTCAACTTGTACCTTTCCTTCTTGCTGGAAGTTTGCTCTCATTCAGCCAGTCCCAAAGAAGGGTGACCACTCCCAACCCTCCAACTATCGTCCAGTTGCTTTAACGTCCTGTATTTCAAAAGTTTTCGAGTCAATTCTCAATAGAAAAATTTTAAGGCATCTTTCCTATCACAACCTCCTTTCCGATCGTCAGTACTGGTTCCGTCAGGGACGCTCCACTGGCGATCTTCTCACCTACCTTTCAGACTCCTGGTCATCCTCCTTTCGGGACTTTGGCAAAAGCTTTGCCATTGCACTTGACATCTCAAAGGCTTTCGATCGAGTCTGGCATAAATCTTTAATTTCCAAACTGCCCTCCTACAGTTTCTATCCTTCTATCTGTGCCTTCATCGCTAGCTTCCTTTCTGGTCGTTCTATAGCCGCTGTTGTAGAGGCCATCGTTCTTCTCCTAGATCTATCAACAGTGGTGTTCCTCAGGGCTCTGTCCTATCACCTACTCTCTTCCTTTTATTCATCAATGATCTTCTAAGCTGTACATCTAACCCTATCCACTCATACGCTGATGACTCCACCCTTCACCTTTCCATTCGGTTCCCGCAACGCCCATCTCAACAGTTACTTCAACAAACAAGGGATGAGGCTATGACATACCTAATGTCTGACTTGGCTCGTATCTCTGACCGGGGTAAAAATAATATGGTTGTTTTTAATGCATCTAAGACTCAGTTCTTACACCTATCAACCCGACAAAATCTTCCACAGATATACCCACTAATGTTTAATAATATTCAACTTAATCCTGCATCATCCTTGAACATGCTTGGGGTTTCATTTACTCGAGACTTATCTTGGAAAGATCATATTATATCTCTTGTAAAATCTGCTTCCAAGAGATTGGGTGTGCTAAGCCGACTCTGCTCTTTCTTTACCCCTGCACAATTGTTGACTCTATACAGGGGTTTTATCCGCCCCTGTGTGGAGTACAACTCTCATGTGTGGGGAGGCTCCCCACATACAGCTCTTCTCAATAGGGTGGAGTCAAAGGCTTTTCATCTCATTAACTCTCCTCCTCTTACTGACTCCCTTCAACCTCTGTCTCTTCGCCGCACTGTTGCATCTTTATCTCTTTTCTATCGCTACTTTAATGGTCACTGCTCCTCTGAACTGTCTGCTTGCATTCCTCCACCTCTACGACGGGTGCGTAGCACCCGTCTGGCAGCAAACTCTCATCCCTTTTCTGTCCAACTCTCTAATGCAAGAGTTAACCGTTACTCCCAGTCTTTCATTTATGCAACAGGTCAGCTCTGGAACTGTCTCCCTCTGTATGTATTTCCTGCTGCCTATGACCTCCAGTATTTCAAACGCAGTGTGTCCAGGCATCTCAAAATGATCGGATCTTGAATTTGGCTCTCTATTGTATTTTGTTTTTCTCTTGGAGGGAACTGTAACTGTGGGCTCATGGCCTTTGGTTCCTTTTTCCTCGCATTAAAAAAAAAAAAAAACTCGTACAAATGGTAGTGTGCGTTGAGAACACCTAAAAAAAAAAATATGTGCTTACAACTCTTTTCCAGTTCGGTGCCAATAGAGGCTGAAATAAACTGAGGAAAATGGTGATGCACAGTGTCTGAAACTGAACTCGAAGCCGAGACTGTGGAAAGGAGACAATGATAATGCCAGTGGGCCAGATGGGCAGATCAGCAAAGCGGTATAGACACATACATACAGATGGTGGCGGAGAGAGAGAGGGGGGGGGAGGGTTAGAGTGGAAACAAGAAAGGGGAGGGATTGGAGTACGACTGTATACCATCAAAGGTCATGAATGAGATAAGGAAAGAAAGACTCCAACTGAGGGAGACATACAAGTAGTTAATGAGGTGGTTAGGTTATCACGGCACGAGTCCCCATCACGCCCATCTGCTAATCTGACCGAGGAAACAGGACAAACATGGAGAGGAGGGGTGGAGGAGGAAGGGTTGGGTGCGAGAAGAAAGGGGGGAGAGAGTAGGCGTGAGGGATAGGAAAGGAAGGGAAGAGTGGGGAGTAGGAGGAGAGAGGGAGGGAAGTGGGGAGGGGAAGGAAAGTGGGGAGATGCTAAAATATAGGTAAAGATAGGAACTGAAAAATGAAAGGGTGATGGAAGGCAGTTGAAGGGATGGGAAAAATGGGGAGAGGGTAGGGAGGAAGGAAGTCCCAGAATAGAGAAGAGAAGAGAAGGAAAAGAGTGGGTGAAGGAAGATATACAGGAGAGAAAAAATAAATAAAATGGAGGGGGGAAAGCAGAGGAGTGAGAGAGAAAGGAAAAGTAGTGAAGCAGGAGGAGAGAGTGGGTAGGACGAAGTACAAAGGAGAGCAAACATCAACAGACCTAAAGGTCCTTTCGTGGCTGCATGGTGTAAGGAATCTTGCAACTAACAAAACTATTCTATCAGTTAGTCCTTTTCTCTCCTACTGTCTCTTTCTAATCAGTGACCTTGTAATAACTGAAATGAAACAACAAATTCATCACAGTGTTTTGGCCGAGATTTGATCTCAGGCCCCCGCACCTCACAAGCACGCACGTTACCACTGAGCCAAGAGAATCCTCTTTGGTTCAGTTGTAACGTGCACGCATGTGAAGCGCTGGGTCCTGAGGTCAAATCTCGACCAGGACAGTGTGATTAATTTAAGTTTCATTTCAGTTATTACATTGGTGGCAGCGGTGGGATGTGATGTGAGGCTTGGTTGGCAATTTAATGTTGTTCCTTGGTTAGCTGACAGCGTCCTTGTCCTTACGTTCCAGTGATGAACTGTTCTGTGTAGTCCACAGTGTCCCCAGTGGTGGCCTCCAATGTTACGCTGCCATACGTATTCAAAACTCACCAAATTAATCATCAAGGGAAGAAAAGAGTGATGTGATGAGGTCTATAAAAGCCCACATTGCCCAAAGGCAAAGTGGAGATCCTCTCTTTCGGCTCAGTGGTAACGTGCGCAAGTGTAAAGCGCAGGGCCCTGAAATTGAATCTCGGCCAGGACAGTGTGGTTAATTTGTTAAGTTTCATTTCAGTTATTGCAACCTAAACTCCAATTTCTCTCAGACCCCGAGGCTATCTTTCCTCCTTCACTCTCTTGTTTCTTTTATTTTGCTCTCTAATTGTTTGGTTCTGCACTGCGTCCTTGCAATTTCTCTTCGTCTTTTTTAACGCTGTCCTCTGTTTCTATTCACTGATAAAATTTATATTACAGTACTTACTTATCATACTGTTTTTTTTTTTTTTCAATAAATCTAGGCTAAACTAATACTTAAGTGCATAGTTGATTTATTACCATGAGAAAACTAATATTTCCAGTTACTAAATGGGGCTCCAGTAAATGAACTGAGGTGTGCACAATAGGGTCACCTTGAAATGACGCAAAATTAAAATCTAAAATATTCGCTTCTCGATTCCCTCCAGTCTATCACATTCCGGTCTCCCTTTGGAATCTATTTTCATTTCCCTCCCACCTCCTTCTTTATATCCAACTTCCCGCCCTTCCTTTTCTTACACATTCTGTTCATGACATTTTCCACCCATGACTTTTGCCTATTATTCACTTTTCAGCATTTAAGTCATACCAAACTCTTTCCAATATGACGATTGTCTTTCTTTTTTTTCTGTTTTAATCCCTACTCTTTCCCTTCTCACACGCTCCCTCTTTCCCTTTCTCTTTTCTTCTTAATAGATGTCCAATTATTCCAGGCTTCCTCTTACCTTTCCCGTTGTTGTTGTTGTTGTTGTTGTTGAGGCCCCCAGGCTCATGTGAACCTGACTGACTGCACCATCACAGCATATAACTAGTACCACTCATCATCACATTACAGTACATAACTTATTCTATAAATCATTACAGCCTATAACTTATACCACACATCATACTTACATACAACTCAACGACACATCAAATTATGTACCTCATATCACACACCTCCACAACCTGTGCATCCTTGTTTTAATGCAGAATATGTAACTCACTTCACACACCATTACAACTAGTGTCACTCATATAAGAAATAACTATTAATAATGGCCAATGAGCCATCACAACAAACAACTTTTTTTTTACCATCACAGCATATTTCTCTTACGACACATCATCAAAACATATAATTTGTATACACATACCATAGTAATGTAAGTACCACATGTCATCACAACATATAAATCTATTACGTAGAATCACAACATACAACTGTGTATCTCTGTATCTACATATTTCCATTATTTTCCAGAGAGAAGAAGCATAATTTTGTTCGTGACTTATGTGAAACCAAAAAATGAGGGACTTACTCTGCGACATAGGCATAAGCAAAGTTGGAAGTGCATCATCTTTAAGCATTTTCTGTTTTTGTAGTATTGGTAGATCAAGTAATTCATGCTTAAGACTCCTTTCAAAGGCAGTTGGTTCAAAATGCTTATAATATGTCCGTGCATTATCAACGATGATCTTATCTTTTCCTCCACACAGATGAATCCATTTCTCCCGGAGTTCCTCATTTCTAGGGAAACGATAAAAGGAAATTTCGTCATCTCGAGAGTGTGATGAGCACCCAAAGACAAAATTGACTCCAGCATTTTTCCTACTATTGACGTTAGGCTTATCTGATGATAATTCGATGCAGCTGCTTTCTCACCCTTTTTTAAAATGGGCACTACGTTTGCGGTCTTCCACACCTCTGGAACTTCTCCTGAATTTAAAGAATCATTCAGTAACGTTAAATGGGGCTGACATAATTCTTCTTTGGTTTCCTTTATAATTTTTGTATATATATCTTCCTGACCTGGCGATTTTGGGATTTTTAACTTATTTAATTTCTTTCGATACGTCCTCCTTACTAACGGTATTTTACCAAGAATATTGTCCGAGTTATCATCGTAAATATTTACTGCTCTAGGGACCAGGTCTACAGTAGATTTTCTTTGGTAAATACAGTACTGATACGAAATATTTCATAACCTCGCTTTGCTCTTCTTATCTCCCTCTTTACACCCCTATTCAAAATCGCGTACCGGTTACGTAAGTGTTCCTCTCCACTTTTTATTTTTCTATATGTTCATTTCCTTTAATCTATTGGAAATTTTAATCTGTTGTTTAACTGTCTTGGTTCTGAATTATTCGTTCTAAACGGTTTTGAAGGGATTTATCTATACTGGCCTCTAAGTATTATTTTTACTAACTCATTATATCTCTCACTGGCCGAACGACTGCTTTGTACCGGACCTGAGTTAATCTCCGTCACCTGAACTACATTCCCACCTGCATCCTGTCCCTAACCTATGACCTGGGGTTCCCCACTGACCTGACTCTCCCTAAAATACTGTAGGAACGTTTTTATAACCAGGCAACTGAGCCTCCCATTGATACTGGCGACACCACATGAACGTGGCCCTCTACAGCACCCATACCCTTCCAAAAAGGCAGAACCACAAAGGGGGATACGGAGAGGGTAATAAAGATACAAAACACAGACAGTGACACAGGAGACAGTGGCAGTATGCAGTCATTTCGTGTAGGCTAGGAGAGTAGGGCAGACAGAAGACCCGACGGAAAAACAGAAGACAGCAATAGTAGACAGTAGTATGGTGTAAGCTAGGAGGAGGACAGGAAACATTATGCGACACAGTTGGTGAAACAGAAGACTGTGATAGCAGGCAGCGGTATGATGTAGATTAGGCTGTTTGCTGCGGACCGTCGTTGATTTGCTAATATCCACTCCACAAGCACAGTGACAGTCAGTATGCTACAACACAAAGACGTCCTAGCCATTGAGCCTCCCACACTTTCCTTAACATATCATCCCTAACTTCTGCTTCATTGTTCTCTCCAACTCATCCTGTTCTCTCCCGTCTTACTTTCTCCTAGATTTTTCTCCTACCCGTTCCAATCCATCCCATTCACGACCTCATCTTTTATTCTTTTCTTTCCTCTTCACAGGTTGTATTCATATAAAGTTCTAACAATTATTACGGTAAACAAGAATGCATTAGCAGTTGGTTATTGTTACAGATCTGTTTATTTTTTGTGTTGTATTTTGCCTTGTCCTTCTGCCTAAGGATGGCTTTACACTCCGTCTTCTGTCTTTCTTTCCTTCATTCTTTCCTTTTCCTTCTGCCTGTGGGTGACTCTACACTGAGTGACAAGCCAAATGGTTTCCTGTACACAAGGAAACCATTTACTACGCTGGGTGGTAACCATATAGCCAAATTTTGGCAACTGGTGGTTTAGTGGGTAATTATTGCGCTCCAGTCTGATTGAGCTGGTGAAGGTTTATATCCAAGGGGTGGTTGGGGTTGATTGCTCATGTAATACTACTCAGGGATGAGTGAGGCTGGTCACTCTCATCTTAAATGTCGAGACCAACTGCCTAGCCCCGGGCTCCTACGCTCCTCATGGGGCAATGTAGGATTGGATGGTGGATGGATGGATGGTATTTTGTTAATCAATAGTCACTCTGTGAATTGTTTGGTAGTTGTACGAGTGAAGACAAAAGCATACTGAAGTAATCTTATGCACAACTTCAGCTTAGGTCAGTTTATAAATCCGGCCCCCATGCCTCTCTTTCCTTTCCATGCCTTCACCTCCTCCCCCCAGCCCGACTGCCACCCCGATGCGTCAGCACTTGTTGAGAATTATGATCCTTGTGCTGACTGAAGATAAGGCTGTTAGTTACCTGCCTCACGGGTACTGCTGATGTTGGTGGCTTTACCCAAAAGAAATGACGGGTTAATTTAGAGGCAGCAGAAGAAGTGGGAATGTTAGCGCGAGCCATTTGTCTGTGTGTCTGTCTGCTGCGTGACATTACATCTTTTTATCTTATTAGGGTGGCTGTAAGAAGAAGGTTAGGCGTTTGCCTGTAGACTATATAACTTAGATGAACTTTGTACTTTTCATATCACTCGACTTATACATATCGATCAGTCTCAACATCGACTTGGTGGATGACAGAGACATCTGTACGCGATGTCACTGGCATAACCGGGAGTCTCCACTGCCTGGTTATGCAAACGTTCCTCAGCTCCCTCACCATCCCCCCAAGGGAGGATGGTGGACTGTGGTAGAATGGCAACTTCAGCCTGCGGTCCACCGGGTTCACATTTCACATGAGCCTGAACCACAACAATAACCTCTACTATAATCTCTCATTTCATCCTGTTCCCATTATTCATAATACTCTTAACCTCGACTGCAGCCTTTCATTCCATCCCACCCCGACACCTTGCCAACACTATGTAGTCTTTGGCTTTCCACACGACGCTAAATTTGCTACTTTCATACCACCGTATACTAGACTCTTGCATATCCAATTTCCTATTAACACGCTACTTTCCTTTGTTTCCATGAGGCCAAAACTATCACGGATGCTTATTCTTATAAAGTCAAACATTCAATTTCACCCTCCACTGCTTAAGACCTGTACTGTACATTCGTGTGTGTGTGTGTGTGTGTGTGTGTGTGTGTGTGTGTGTGTGTGTGTGTGTGTGTTCCACGTCGGGTCAAGGGCGTCTGCGTTCAATAACTGGCTTTCCAATTATCTTGATGATGGAAAGGAGTAGGGGAAGGGAAAAACGAGGCGTGGACAAATTGTTATTGGTGTGAGATTCCGCAACACCCCTTCCATACCTATTTAGCCTGCGCCTTACACCCCAGAACCTTCTTTACATTGTGGGTGCAAAATGATCAGTTATAAATTTCCAAAAACATCATACATGAGTATGTTAAGGTGTAATATCGCAAATAAATAGGTAAGGAAGAAGTGCCACGAGGACACCTACGACACTTAGAATACGGCTCATGTCAGGATGATGAGGAAACAACAGGATGAGAGGAAGGCTAACGGGAAAACGGCTTATAAATATTGCGTACCAACTGCACGAGGGTCTTCAGGCACACAGTTAATTTTACAAAGTCTCAATCTTCCCCTAACGACCCGCAGTAGTCAGTGTTTCACCCAGGTCCCAGTTCATAATGCTGGGACGGGCGAGGGAAGGGGAGAACTAACGTTGTCTAAAAGTCTGACTGGCAAGAAAACCGAAGTCTAATGAACTGATGATGAGAATGACTGATAGGGACGATAGTAAAGGTTTTGGTTATCACAGTCGAGGGGTTTGAGAACTAGCCTGAGAGTGTTAATATTGTCACCATAAACTCTCTCACGGTACTACCAACTCTAGTACTTATTCCTGAGAACACCAGACGATTTTATTCAGGTGATAGTAAGTCTTAGGAGGCTGGGGGTTACTGCTGGTGCCATTCACTGTCATGGTCAAGCCAGCTCTAGCATTCTTTTCCAGTAAACATAAGACAGTTTTTTTCAGCTGAGGGTGAATCGCAGGAGCCTGAATTTGAAGAGAGCAAGTTACACTGAGGATTAAGAAAGTTATGATAGTGAGACCAGGGATGAGGAAATAACAGAGTGTGAGTGAGGAGGATATGGGTGAGGTAAGGTGGAGGGACTGTGAGTTGATGTGGACATGAGAGTGATGATTGTGATATTGGACGCGAGATGATGTGAGGTGAGGATGGGGTGAAACTGAATGATATGTATAGAGATAAGCATGATGGGTAAAAATAAAATGATGTGGAGGTGAGAATGATGCACTGAAAGCGAGACAGTGTGAAGAAAGGGTAATGATAAACTGACACAGGCGATAAAGAAAGGTGAAAGTTTATGTAGGGAAAGGAAAGAGTACAATAATTTCACCTTAACTTGGCCCAGATTTTCGGTCTTTTGCAGATTATTTCACATATCTCAGTGACAGTAAAGGATGATGTTACCACTGTTTATTCTGTCCATTGCACTTCTTTTTGACTAGTATTCTATTCTACTATTAATCTGTTGTTATAGTTCAACATTCAAGATGGAGAGATGGAAACAAATTAGCCATGTTACAGTAAAGGAGTATACAGTGCTTGAGAGTGGAGTCTTGGGGTGGATAGGGTGAAGTACTAAGAGTAAAGTGATGTGGCTATGAGGATGAGGTAATATTTGTACTAAGGTGAGGACAGGGTGGATAGAAGAGGAGTGGAACAGTAAGGAGCAATGGGGTAGGTGGTAAGGATAATGCAATGTTAGGATGAGAGTGGAATGACGTTTATATGAAGATGACAGTGAATAGCATGATATCAAAGAGAAAATATCATGAGAGTGTAGGTGTACAGAGGAATAAAAGAACTAATTGTTAGAGGAATGATGGTGAGGGTGCGTTGGGGTGGAGTGTCAGTGTGAGACATGGCAGCATCTCCCACATGGTACTGATTACTGTCAGTTGGCCTTGTCATGCTGCGGCAGATGGTGAAATATATACAAAAAATAAAAAATACTCTCATGAACAGCAAGTTGTTTTTGGGTAATCAGGTTGAGGCTAGCATTGTTTTGGTATCGATCAATAGCGCACTGAAAAGCGCCTGATGTATTTTATATATGGATATCTCTATGTATTTTTTTTTTTATGTCTATTCTCTTGAACTTACCTTCTCCGGCTTCGTATTCAACTCAACCTATTTATTTATTTGTGAGATACACACACACTATATATATATATATATATATATATATATATATATATATATATATATATATATATATATATATATATATATATATATTGTATATACACGTGTGTGTGTGTGTGTGTGTGTGTGTGTGTGTGTGTGTGTATTCAGTTTTGAGAGCTTGATCCGATTTAGACCAAACTAGGTAGAAAGGTTGAAGATCAGCCTAGGGGCTGACGTGTTCTTTTTTTTAGGACAATATGTCAAAGGTCAATATCACCTGGCAAGGTCAACATAAACAGTTGAGATTTAGATTAAGCTTTGTTGAATATTCAGAGATAAAACAAGCTGGAAAGATTCGATTTGTAGAACAATGTCAAAGGATTAGGTCACAAGACAAGGTCAAATGTTCGGCTGTATTATCCAAGCTGTTTTGAATGAGTTTTGATAAAACTTGGTGGTTGGACTGAGAATCATTTCCTGAAAAGAGATTCGATTTTGATTTCCACAGATCAAAGTTCAAAGGTACGGAGAAATGTAAGTTCAAACAGTTTTATAAGATTTCAATCAGGCCTAGTGAAACTGTTGAGAGCTAGGCATGAATGAAGTAATATCATTTTGAGAATAATCGGTCGAAGATCAGGGTCACAGTGAAACAGTTCAATATTCTCCCCTCTAATCATTTGTAAGGCGCGGTCGTTTCACTGTCTCAGTGTTCTTTCTTCTGTTATTACTATGATTATCTTTCTTACTTCCCTCACAGGATTAGTAGAGGAGTAGCTAAAAATATTATCTGCATTCCCTTCCGCCAGGCCCTGTTATACCCAGACTTTGTAACTAATGTCACCTCCCTTTTGGTACTCCTCCCTCTTCCACTCTGGGCTTCACTAAAATGGTTTCTATTCGTCATTAAAAAATAATTATATAGAACTGAATTGCATGCAAGTAAAACAAATCACTAATAAATTCCCTATGAAGTGACACATTATATCATTAATTTTAACAACAAACCTTACAGATCGTGTAGGTCATTACTGTGACTACCAAGGGATTGATTCAGGTGAGGAGAGCACGATATGCGACTTGAATATTGACAAATTTTATGTTTAAAGATACTCGTATAAACACATGTAAAGCTGAAAATCTAATAATTGTCTTCAATTTTTCGATTAGGATACGTCTTTGTTTTATAGTCAGCAGTTCACTCCCATTACCTGTTAAGCGCTACGGTACTCCTGTCATAAACCCAACAATACTCCAACGGAAGGTGACCACACTACAACGGACCAACCTCACAACCACCCTACCCTCACCCCAACACACTGACAATACGTTAACTCTATCCCACTTTACCCAACACATTAACACCCCATTTAACTCTATTCAGCAGGATCCAACTCATCTCTTACTCACCATCCACTACCCATTACCTATGCCCACATTCCATCAAGGCCGGACCCTACACACCATCCATTAAGACTCCACCCGACACCCATTCGCACCTAGACTTCCATCCACCCCCCCCCACCCGCATATCCCCCACCCATCAGGACCTTAACTTTGCCCCACTGTCCACTCACCACCCAGTATTCCTTTCCATCAAGACCCATATAAGTTTTCACCCTACACCATTTGGACCTCATCTATTCCATAATCCATCACGATTGGGCTCATCTCTCTCTCTCTTTCTCTCTCTCTCTCTCTCTCTCTCTCTCTCTGTCTCTCTCTCTCTCTCTCTCTCTCTCTCTCTCTCTCTCTCTCTCTCTCACCAGTAATTAGTCGCCACCCCAATTCATAAAAAATTCACCCACCATGATCAAGCCCATCCTTCACTCACTGTCCAATATCCACCAGCCCATTCCACCAAAAGTTACTCATAAGTACTCCACCCAACACCCACCCAAGCTAACCTCTCGATTCCACCCGGACCAGCACCTTGACCCCACCCATAACCCTACCATAGGCCCCACCAGCACCCACCCAGGCTCCCAGTAAACCTTTAGTGATGTGTGAACATGCCACAGTAACCAAAACCACAGGGGCGCCTGGGACCATCCTTCATAATGCTCTCCCATCATACCATAAAACACACACACACACACACACACACACACACACACACACACACTTTTTTCTTACATGTTCGTGCATGGTCTCCGTTTCGCCTCAAGCAGGGAACATTAATCGTCTTTTGCTGTGGCACATCACCATTCAACCTTTATTTCCTCTCTATCTCCAGGAGGTATTCGAAGTGGCACTGGAAATATCGTAATACCTCTACCTAAGCTACTATAGTTATCCCTCCTACATATACATGGATATTCTCTTGTACATTATTGATGTGAAGTTCCTCGATATTACAAGTATATAAGGAAAACAAGAGCATATCAAAATGTACTATGCCAAAATGTCTCGTTAAAGAAAGATTGCTGCGAAGCCTCCTGTGACATATACAGTTGCGATAAAGTCGTGGAAGGGGGATTAGAAGGAGAGCAGAGAAGTTACAAGACACAGACGGTGAAATAGAAGATAAGGTACTGGCAAAAGACGGTGGTATGCTGAGATTTGGTTGAGTTGTTGCAGACTGATGCTTGTGAGCGTCCACTTCACAATATCACTGGCAGTCAATGGGGCTCGAACACATATTAACAGCGCCTCCCCATCCCACACACACAAGGCCGGTACGAAATTGATCTAGCCACAGAGTCTCCTAGAATATGGCTTTCTTCCATTGACCTCCATCATCCCCTCTTTGGTACTAAAAATGAATGGCATCATATGGTGGCACTGATGTAACCAAGCCATTCTGCTACAGTTACTCAAACGTCTCTCAACTCCCCTCCTATCCACCGAAAGGAGGATAGTGAACTGCAGGAAATGGGTAAAATCAGGCAGCAGTCCATCGGGTCTACGTCCACATGAGCCTGGGGCCTCAACAAAAACAACAACAACAATCCCATCTGTGCTTAGCCGTCCCCCCCCCCCAAGGTGGTCCAGGCAGCCACAGACCAGCACTAATATCCTTCCATCTCACCTTTCTTGGCACTTAGCGTGTCCAAGGGGCGTATATAGCAATGGTCCTCACCCACTTACAGGAAAAAAACGTCTCTATGGCAGTTAACTATTAACAGATTTTATTATTTCACATTTGGAAGCTTTCATATTCATGCTAATTTAGTTACGATGTGTTTGGTGGTTGTATGATTGAAGATAAAAAGTACAAACAAGGAATTCTATACACAAGTGAAGCGTAAGAGAGTATATAAGTACGACCCCAAATCATACCCAGTGTAACACACGTGCTTCGCTGTCTGTATTATTCTTGATGCTGTCAGACGTTTTTATTCAACTTTGGGGTGACCATTCATAGTGAAGGATTACAGTCAAGGCTGTATATAGTTTTAGTACAAAAGTACCATTTCTAGAATATTATAATTAACTTAAGGAGAATCTCTTGTTATCAAACCTTTAATGAAGGGTTTATATAATAAACCCAGTTCAAAAAGTCTTCATTACGCAGAGTGAAACCGTCTGGGAATGGCAAGAATTAATTAAAAAAAAATCCACGGCATGTAGGAATGAACACAGGTGCTTCGTTATATTACCTGCAAATGAAAATGGAGAGACCCTATATAAAATAAGCCTATTCGCATAAAGCGATGTTAGGGCCCAGCGATCAAGTATATAGAAGAAAAAGCACTGTGCCTCATTATGAGAGTCAGTGATAAAAAGGGTGGCACCATTGGGCTCTGTAATATGAAAGGGCCTTCTAACGGGTAACGCCGCATAGTTTGTGTGTCCGCCGCCAGGGCGGCGGTGCTGTAGTGGCAGCCATGTGCACCCTGCCTGACGCCCGCACTTTTAGAAATCAGCCGATTAGATCAGAAAATATAGTGCCATGGTCCGCGCGCAGTTTACGGATGCAACAATGGGTACAGGAATTCACAGATGAGAGATGGCATTAAATTTCAAAGGTTAGAAATATATCTTGTTGCTAATTCTACAAGATTACTGGATATGTTAAATGGCCGAGAAAAACTTTCTTCCTTCTCAAGATGCACTGGTATCAGCATCTAAAAGCTGTAGTTATTTGAGCATTTTTACTGGCAAGAGGGACAGGGAAGGCCTCCTCTTTTCTTACCGTCAACCCATCCACAGAGTTTGGTCTACAGTGGATCAAAACTGATTACAGTGTGCCTGCCATATAATCTTGACCTTCGACTCACTGTTCTCAAAAGCAGTGGGCTTATCCCATGTTTTGATCCTCAAGCTTTCCATTAATTTTGGTTCAAATCGGACCATAACCGTTTGAGTTATAGTTTCTCTCTCTCTCTCTCTCTCTCTCTCTCTCTCTCTCACACACACACACACACACACACACACACACACACACACACACAAACGTGCGCGCGCTCGAACGCAAGACATTTCCTCAGTCGCCCTGGTGTACATCGAAGTACAGACCAAACAAGTAAAGAGACAACCTAAATTTACATTACTGCAGATCAGGAAGGAATATCAGCAAAGGAACTGGTAGATCGGGGGAGGAGGAGGTATGGGTGTGTGACAGTGGGAGGGAGGGGGAAAGGAGAGGGAGATAGGGGAGCGATATTGGGGGAGGTATTGGGGCGAGGAAGGTGAGAGAGAGGGAGGGAGCGAGGGAGTTCAGCGATAACAATCTGTTAACTGAAATGCACTACTTACCTACCGCTGTTTACAGTCCAGGGGTCGTATTCAAGTCAGTTTAGTAGGAACTTTGCCACTTACTCCCTATCAGTTTATTTCTGCATACGGTAAGTAATATCAATATTTATGATAAATGTAGCCTATTCTGTTAAGTATATTGACGTCAATATGATATAAGATTTAATATGCAAGATTTCTTTCTGTAGTATATGAAAAGTAAATCAATAAGAGAAAGGACCTCGAAAAACTTTTTAAGCCGACGAGAATATGGCAGGAGGAGGAAGAGGAGGAGGAGGAGATTGTGGTGGTGGTGGTTGTGGTGGGCTGTGATGCCTCAGGTTTAGTTACAGTTTACAGAACCATAACTTGTTTGATGGGTAGGAGGAGACCAGAGCTTGTTGTTATTGTTATCTCCAGTCTGTGTGACCGAGCAGACCCATCTACCGCAGACAAGCAATAGCTGTACACCCATGACACACAAGCGGGGAGGAGGATGTGATAGATAAAATATCACTGACGAAGAGGGACTACGAAATCTCCGTAGCCACTCAGAAAACTACCCAGAATCTTTGCCCACATAAGAAGAAGTAACATGTTTATTTCTTTTTCCTTACTTTATTTTCTTCCTCTTCAAGTTTTGTCTCTGCTTTGCCAGGCTTATTTTCCTTTTCCTCATACATATTTCCCACTTCCTTATACACCTTTTTTTGTCTCCCTCCTCCTCCTCCATTCCCTCCTTCTCCTTTTCCCTTCCACCCAACTCTCTTACATTACCCTCTCCCTTTTTCCTCTTCTTCTCCGGCATTCTCTTTCTCCCTCTTTCTCCTAGTTTCCCCTCTTCCTTTTGCATTTCTCCCTTATAATTTTCTAATTTCTCTCATTTTCCTTCTTCTTTCACCCATTCTCTGTTTTATTTGATTTTTCTCTCTCTCCTATTTTTTCTACTTTATCCCATTCTCTTTTCATTTCTACCTCATCCGAGTTTTCCTCGTCGCTCCTCCTCTCTCCCAGTCAGGCTGCGATGTCTCTCTCTAACCGCCCTCCCTCATCTTCACTTTATTTATCAAAGTTCCCCAAGTTCCTCCTCTTTTCCAGTTTCCTCTTCCTCTCTTCCACTTTTCCTCTCCTCTCTTCCTCTCTCTGTGTCAGGCCCCGATGTGCCTCTGAGTAAACACTGCCACACAAACACTGTCACAGGGGGCGGCCATAAACCCTCCAGCAAGAGATTTATTGTAGGTGTGTCGCCGATGTTTACCCACCACTACACGATGCACCACGCTCCTTTTGTCTAACCGCAGCTCCCTCCACCACCACCGCTACAAACATCTCTATTGATCTCTTCTTTGCCTTTGCGTTAAGCTGACAGTGTGTGGAATATGTGGCGATTTCTGTGTTCGCTGAGTTACTGTTATTATGATGTGTACAAGACATCCGCCACCATCACCAGCATCTTCAGTGATTTCTATTTGTCTTCCTTTCCGTTTACACTAGCAACCTGTACGATGTGTGTGTGTGTGTGTGTGTGTGTGTGTGTGTGTGTGTGTGTGTGTGTGTGTGTAGAAGGGCGGGGGAGTTGCACTTACCGATTAGCTGCTGCATAATAGTTGTAAGATTCAATGAATGGTTTTGCCTGTTCTGTATTATCCCGTTATAATAGACTTCAGTCTGTGATTTCAGGTCACGCTGGGTTCCGTCCATCGTTTAGTCCTTTCTCCATGCTGAGGATAAGTCAGGTTGTTTCCTTTAATATATAAAGAAAAAGATTACGTACGGATTTAAACAAATAACCAAATTATTATCATTTTTATTAAGTTTGCGTCATATAAAGGAAGTACAATACAAATGAAGTTCTCACAACGCATGCCGGATATGGCAGGTGGTCCAGATATCTAATGCTCCTGATTAACTAGCTGGTAATTGGTTATCTTGTGTTGTGAAGCATCTTTTGTCCTACGCTGTGTACCTGTAGCCTTCAATTACAATGGCTGGCCTGGATTCTCGTTAGATTAACAAGGTATTTACCACAACTTCCTACCCATCTTATTTCTAGAATTTATCAGTAATCACAACTGATATTCAAATAAACTGTATCGATGCAAAAAAATACGTAGGTGTGAGACAAGACAACGCAATGCAAATATATCGCAAAGGAAGAGGTGTAGTAGTTGTAGTAGTTGTTCCCTAGGCAGTCCGGCCGAACAGCCCCGAGTTCCTTAGGAAGGCCATGGCCGAGACCGGGCTTTCCCACAGAGCTCTCAAAGATTGTATGTTGTGTTGCTGGCGTAGGTGATTGTGTGCAATGCAGTCTTCCATAATGTGCTTAATAGTATGGGGTGCTGTGTTTCTTCCTGGACAGGCATCAGCGACGGAGTCATCCAGCCTCTTCTGGTAGCTTAAGAGGGCTGGATGGTGCCCACATCTCAGCCTGGCCAGGTGGACCATGTCCTCACGAGGGAGATAGGATTCAGAAGAGTGGATGTCAGGAAGCCGTGCATGCAGGTGTGTGTTGTCTTTAAGTGACTGAATTTAGCGGCGAGTGATCTGGGTGTGGATATGCTTCTGGAATCTGGTCTGAGATGGGCGAGGGGGGAGAGATGACAGTATTTGTGTATCGTATCGTGTGCTGGGTGTTGTTTTGATGTTCCCTGATGTGGGTGGATGTGCTGCCATATAATATAGTGGATGTTGTGGGTTTGTGGAGGCTGCAGCAAGAAACTGGGTGCCTCTCTTGTCTAGGTGATCCTTGACTTTGAGGACTTTGGTTTCTTGATGTAGGTGGTCTGTGGGTGTAGTAGCTGTGCAGCCTGTTATTATTTTTAGGGCCTTGTTCTGTATGGTCTGTGGAGTGTTGTAGTGTGTTTTGGTGAGGTTGGAAGCCCAGGCAGGGCTTGCATAATTCATCACTGAACGTATATATTGTTTTTATACTGTGGTGGTGGTTTTTTTGTTGTGTCCGAATGTTGTATGGGCAAGTGACCTCAAAGCATTGAGTCTTGGTGTTATTTTATATTTAATGTTTGTGATGTGTTGTTTAAATGACATTGATGTATTGTATGTTACACCAAGGATTTTGTGTGTGTGTGTGTGTGTGTGTGTGTGTGTGTGTGTGTGTGTGTGTGTGTGTGTGTGTGGGAGGGGAGTGTTGTTTATGGTGAGGTGTGGGATGTGACTGTGTTCTACTGTCCAGTTTGTGAGAAGGGTCACTGTAGATTTGGCTGGAGCTATTTTGAGCATGTTTGTGGTGAACCATTCGTGTAGTGTGTTGAGGTAAGGTTGAATGATGTGTGCAGCTGTGTTTGCATTTTGGTGCGTACATGTAAGTGTTATATCATTTGCACAGGAAGCTACGTGTATCTGTGGTGTGTGGGGTGTGGGCATGTCGTGCATGTATAGGTTAAAGAGTGTAGGGGACAAAACGGATCCTTGGGGGACGCCGTTTGTGAAGTTTCTGATGTTAGAAGACTGACCGACAAATGTTACGTGTGCACATCTGCCTGCTAAGTAGTTTGCCAGCCAGAGGTGTTAGAGGCGTTAGACAGCCTACTACTGTAAGCCTTTGCGAACACGGTCCCTTGTTTATGATTCGTAGAACATGTGTCGCTGTTATAAGATTTGGCCATTTTAACTTGAGATCTTTGACAGCACCTACCAGGGTCAACGGCTGGAGGCTGGGTTCAGAAATGGCAACAATTCTGCATGGAATAAGACTTGGGGCGTAGTGCATGTGGCAGTATAGACTTCATGTACCCATATGTTGCCGATTTGTTATGTCTGTCACATCTTGATATTCTTTTTATCGACAGCCTAGCGAGGCGGTAATGTAATCGCCTGCGTCTGGGGGTGTATCTATGTCTTTGTGCCTGTCTGTTTCCAAAATATCTCAAAATCAAGTGGGAAGTATCCCTGGATATGTGGCTTGAACTGATTAGAATTTTAGTGAAGCGATTCTTTGAGTGACGGCGGGCGAAATGCAATCGTGAATGTTTTGGGTGTCCTTGTTTCATATTATTTACATATTTTTAGTCTCGGTGAAATTCAAATTAATACCAAGCTAATAATGAAATGCAAATATGCAGGTAAAATCGCTGGGGATGAGATGTTACGCAATATTCAAAGCCACTTAGAAAACAACCCTTGGTTCCATTAAGATCTCTTTCACACCTTTGGTACATTGACGTCTTTTTCATTTTTATTCACCCGATCTCCAGACAGTTTTATTCATCTTGGAAACGAGCCTCTTGTAGTGGGGAAGTTTATGAGGGCTATCGTTAACCTCTTCACTTTTAAAACCTATCCTAATAATAACAAAATCATCAACAGAGGTGAATATAATTAAGTTTTAATGAATCGGGAGACTGGAAATTTGAATGACGATCAGACAAAACTAATGAACTGTAAGAGTATTATTCTAAACAATTATCTACATTCCTGGCATAGTTTGGAATTACCAGTTATAAAAGTCAGGGGATTCGAGAACAGGGTATGGATCGCGAGACTGAAAAATTTTGGTGTGCGAGTGGAGGCGGTGATGATAAGAGATGCAAGGCGTGAGAGAATGCAGATTTTACGGTGATTTCAGCTTGTTGACAGCACGCAGGTCACCTCAAGAGGCCACACTCACGCACCAGCACCCTCACATGCCCACCGATAGGGAGAAAATTACCTTCATCAACAGAAAATGAACCGCAGCTGTCCTTCTTCATAACCCCCATAAAGATTTTCATAGACGAGGCACAGAAAAGCGGAGCTCTGACTTTGATTCTCTCGCAGGCTTTCCTTAACAGTATTTTGCTTACAGGAAAAAAAAAAAAAAAAAAAAAAAAGAGATATATATATATATATATATATATATATATATATATATATATATATATATATATATATATACTGTATATATACAGTATTTTAAGGCATGCTGATCCCTAACCTCTATAGTGGGACAGTTTCGGAAAACAGGAAACGAACATTAAGCTTCTCAACTACTGTATATAAAGCTATACATTGTCTGACTTTCTTTTTTGTTTCTCAAGCAGAGCTTCCAGTGGCTACATAAGAGAAACTGTTAAATTTTTAACCTGGGAACAATATTACGTATCTGTAAATTTACATATATTTCTCATTATCCTTAAACTAACAGACGGAAAAAGAAAACCTTTAGTTTTGGGTAACCTGGGGACAGAAATATCGATGCTGATATCAGTTACATTCCATTATTTTCTCAACACAAGAGTACTTTGATGAAAGAAACTAAAGCACAAATTAATATACCATGACTCAAGACGAATTTAGAATTTTAACTGAGTAGTATTTTCTGTTCCTTTTTTTCATAAAAATTTTAATGGACGAAATGTAAAGTGAATACGAATGTAAAAACTATCTGTGGTAGGTTGCAGCGCCTACCATCCACTCACCTAGGAAACCATTTATCACAGTAAGTGGCAGCTACGTAAGCAGATGGACGCTTGGTGCTCCAGTGGATTAAGACGTTTAAGCTGGATTTGTCCCCATTAGGACTGACAACCGAGGAAGGGTTGAGATTTACTGCTTTCAACATATCAGCGGGAAACAAATGATCACTTTTCCCCCGTTAACCTAGCCCAAAGCTCTACCCAACTGATGAGACAATAGAGGATCTAAGGACACATAGGCAAACACAAATTCTAACATATATTTCTCCACTTCCCTTCTCGTGTCATCAGTGTTGTAGGGACTGGGTAGGTCGAGGTACACCTGTCTTAGTGTCAGTTAAATTGCTTGGTATTTTCGAGTTCCAGTGGGAGTGTCTGCCAAAATTCTCTCCCTCACCCCTCTCTCCCTCTCACGTCCCTTACATGTCAAGACGATAGAAACGCACCATTATCTCTCTCTCTCTCTCTCTCTCTCTCTCTCTCTCACACACACACACACACACACACACAAATAGAGTATACGCATCGATACAAACCTATGTGTACAGAAAATACCCATGTACGAAGAAAAACATGTAAATACACATAGGGACAGACGAAGACACGAAAACTAACACGCGATCCCAAAAGAAACCCAGAGACGCGCAGATTTACACGTATGTACAAAACCACACACCTTTTGAAGCATACGTGAGCACTTGCAGACGTGATGACAGGTAATTTGAAGACGTTACTGTTCTAAGATAATGTTCATGAATAAATGTACGTATCTCCACATCCACATGCAAACTCAAATCTTTCAACAGAAAGGGACACACACACACACACACACACACACACACACACACACACACACACACACACACACACACACAAGCGATCTCCGTTAAGAGAACTGGTTTGTGGTTTACAGAAGATTATTGCCACTTTCGTTACTGATGTTGAGCTCTGTTACTCATGCCATTCTCTCTCTCTTTCTCTCTCTCTCTCTCTCTCTCTGCCAAAGGCATGAACAAATAAAAAAGCGGGAGGCTGAATATGATGTGTGAACTGTGACTGAGTAATGTGGTATAGGACGGGCAAACTGAATATTATGAGATTATAGTCCTCGTAGGGTGTTCTGACCACGATGACAAGCTGAATAGAATATGAACAAAGCTGGGATGATAAGGAACCAGGTTGAGAGTATGAGGAAGAGGAGGGGGAAAGATTGTTACTTAGCTGGAACTTCGTAGAAATCCTGAAGACAGGCGGATAAATGGATGATATGAAGCATAGGTATATTTGGTGGCAAAGTGCAACAGCGTTAATTGCAATTTATTTTAGAGTTTACTTAATTTTGCAAGAGCAAGTGATAATATATGCGTTTTCCCTTTTTGGAAGGAACTTTAATTATAAGGGGAGATAGTGATTAATCAGACACCACCCTACAGCGTTGCCGTAACTGCCATCTTTACACCCGCGAATGTGATACTGATGAGCTAAAAATTACGGTGGAAGCCGCATCTGTAACCTTTAAGCCTTAATAATTATCTTTGTCGCAATAGACGGACGCTTACCGGGAAAAACGGCCAGATCATTTTATGGGTGGGGGAGCTATTAGTCTTCCGCGGCAGACAGTTTATAGTTACATTACGCCCTGGTTCCAGGCTGAGGTGAGGGGATGAGGAAGAGGACAGATAAAGAAAAGGGAATGGATAACTTCGAAGCAAAGTAGAGATCTTACAGTATGTCAGAAACTAAAAGAAAGATTTTGATAGACGCTCATCATCCACCCACGTTGTAATGATCAGTCAGTCAGCATCTTCTGCTTCTACATATAAAAACAATGTTATAAAACTTTGTACTGTAGAATGAAAACATTCGATATTCACCTACTGTTCAGCCATTTCAAAGCAAAACACAACAGTTACTCCAGTTTCAGACAGTTTGTATTATGCGGTGTGCTTTACCTTATGCATTTACTTCCCTTTATCCTCCCCGCCCCACACCCCCATCAATGGAAGGAGGGAAACGAAGAAGAGAGCTGAGAAATTATTAAAGAAATAGCTGTGTTTCTTTGGTGCAACATTCCCCTTAACACCTTGGTCACACCGACCGGATACCACACCACCTCTGCTCCTGTCCTTTCAACCACCATTGCCACTTCCCCTACCACCAGTTTCGCCACCACCCATACCTAAGCCCTTGCTACCAGCCCCCAACCATCACCCATACCACTAACCCTGTTACCAACGTCCTGCTGCCGCCCATGATACAACCAATGCCATCACGCTTTGCCACCACTTGCGCTTGCCACCACACCTATCACCACCTTCGCCTGCCTTCCTCCCCTGCTAGACTACCCGAGAACCACAGTACCCAAATAGGCGTCGACAGTCCCCTCTCTAGGGACGTCCGTATTCAATTACCGGAGGAGCGGAGCTAGAGTTATGAGGTACCTAACCCATTTGCGCCCAGCGTTCTCAGTGTAGGACGGAGCTGGGCAATTTCATAAGTTAATAAAGGGGGGAGCCCCAGGATGGGGACCTACTAGCATCGCAACTATGAGCCGATAGGTGAAGGGTAGTACGCCTAGTACCCTTCCAGCACAGTCCCTCACACAGGAACCATGGGATCTAATGGGTTAATGTTCCACACACACAATATAACACTAAAACATACTGTCCCATTGTACTACCATAGCTACACACCTACCACACAAGCACACGTATACGTATGGACACAAACACACAACACTGAACACACAAACACACAAAGAAACAAATAAGCACACACACACACACACACACACACACACACACACACACACACACACACACACACACACACACACATGAACTCGCATACAACCAAGAGACACATACACAAACACATACAGCCACACATACACTATGGTGCAAACAAACAATCATCCAAAGGTAGCAAATGAAAAATAAACACATCATTGGCTGGAAGAGGTTACAAAAAATCCATCCATTTACCATCATCTTCCAAAGAAACAAATTCTATGTAATTTCACACAGGTTTCGTGGAAATGTTTGCTTGGCACCTGACATAGCTGCGTGTAACCTTAATAAAGTTGGTAACCAGTAAAGTGCACGTTATGAGCGTGTGACGAGCGAGCTAGCGCATATTATCCCATTTTCCCTCTAACATATCAGTTGTAGGGTGAAAGTAAGAAACAGGGCGTTTCCCCTGGATGATCTGTGGATAATTTTCTGCTGTTGATTAAATTTAGATCCGCTTACTGAGTACTGTGAGCACATTATTGTGAAACAAACAAAACCTTAGTTTCTTAATATAGCTCAAGGTTTGTTTAAGCAGCATAGGTTCCAATGGTACGAGAGTGCTGGTGTAATGCGAGGCGCCGTAGCATTCATCACACGCGCAATGCTAAATTTTACAATCTCTGCTGCAAATCTGCCATGTCGGCGAAGCTGAAATTATAGACTTGGTTACTGATGCGCTGACTAAAGCTGGACTTGGGGTGTTTTCCCTTTGTGCTTTCACCATCAAAACAGCAAAAACGTTAATAGAAAATTATTGGCGGAATCTCTTATATTAATTGGCTAGAACTGACGCCAAAAACAGTGTTATGATGGAAACTCTTTTTTAATTTTATTTTGTAATTGAGGTGTTCTCCGATTAGAGACGAACACACACTTGCAAACTCGAGATTTCGCGGGGTTCCTACGCCTATATGGGTGAGTTTTTAGTTGAGAGAAAAAAATATTGAATGATTGTATCACATGCAGAAAGAATTTCAACCTGCTTCACACAGGAATAAAGTCATTAGCATCTGCTTAGCGTGACCGTCGGGTAGGGCCGGGCGGAGTCGAACCAGAAGTGGATGAGAATGGCAGCGCTCTAGTGGACATTTGTGCAGGGAGGGGATAGGTGATAGTCAATACCCTTTTTAGGCACAAAATTATCCACAGGTAGGCCTATATGTGGCGAGTGATAAGAACAGGTAGTGAACTGAATGAACGGAAAGCAGTGACTGATTATTTGTGTATGAATGACAGAATGAAAAGGCATGAAATCAATACAAGAGCATACAGAGGTTGGGGCAGTTGACTTTCTCACCACCACTTGGTGGTGGTGAAAGTTAAGGTTCATGTTCAATGGAGGAATAGAAGGAGGAAAGGACAGAAAGAAGTAGTCCACACAACGAGGGTAGATATGTTGCAAGAGGATGGAAAAAACTCAGAATGTAAGAGAAATGGAGGAGCGATTAGGTAAATATGATTTGGAACAGATGGGGGAGGTGGAAAGTGTGTGCAAGATATTCACAGAAGAAATCTGTGCACCATATACATGAGGTGGTGTGTGGGGTGAAGAGAAGGCAAAAGGGGGTCCAAAGAACCGTATTGTGAAATGAAGAGGTGAGAGAAGCTGTGGCGCAAATGAAGAAAACATAGTGAGCTTGGATGGGAAGCAGAGCATGGAGGAAGATGAGACGGAAAAGAAAGTTATAATATGCAGAGAGGAAGAGGGAGGTGGAATGATTAGTAAGAGAGAGTAAGAAGAGGGTAGATGAGGAATATGGAAGGAATTTGAGTGTAAAATGGAGGAAATGTGGAAAGAGGTAAAGAGAGTAGAGTGATATAGAAGTTCATAGGGGAATAAAAGATAAAAATACTAGATTAACAGTAGAGAGGATAGTGTTTGGAAACTCCCTGTACTGTTGTTTGCAGATGATACTGTGTTGTTGAGTGAAGGCGAAGGGGAGCTGCAAGGCTTGGTGGATGAGTTTGGGAGAGTGTGTAAGAAACAGAATCTAAAGGTGAATGTAGGGAAGAGTAAAGTGATGGTCTTTGAGAGAGGTGAAGTCAGTGAATGTACAGCGAGGTTGGATGGTGAGGAATTGGAAAATGTGAGTACGTTTAAGTGCTTGTGTAGTGTGATAAGTAAGGATGGAGGTTTGGAGGGTGAAGGTCTTGAAAGGGTACAGCAGGGAAGAAAAGTTGCTGATTCTTTGAAAGCAGTGATAAGAAACAGGGAAGTGAGCATGGAAGTGAAAAGTTACTACATGACAGTATTATGATACCAACTCTAACGTATGGAAGTGAAGCTTGGACGTTGTTGGAAGGACACAAGTCAAGAGTGAGAGCAGTGGAAATGAGTTATTTAAGAGGAGCCTGTGGAGTCACATGGAGAGACAGGCTGACGAATGAGGATATAAAGGAGCGTTGTGGTGTGGATGTGGATGTGATAGGAAGCGTTATGAGGAACACACTGAGGTGGTTTGGCCATGTGGAGAGGATGGAGGGTGAAAGACTGACGAAGAGAGTGTATGTGAGTGAGGTGGAGGGGGGAAGAGGGAGGGGGAGGCCGAGGATGAGATGGAGGGATGGGGTGGAGAGGTATATGAGAGAGGGGGGTGTGAGTCGGGAGCAGGGCAGTGAACTGGCGGGGGACAGGGCGACTTGGAGGCGATTTGTTTGTGGCCACCCCAAACGGGATTGAGGCGTCTGGCAATAAAAAAATAAATAAATAAAAACAGTAGAGAAGGGAGAAAAGTGAGCTGATGGAGAGAACGCTTTAAGGAACTGTTAAACACAGAGGATGAAAGTAATATAACCCCTACAATTCGAGAAGTCAGTCCTAACGTGAAGAAAATCGTTTGGAGACAGCAAGAACAAAATATAAAATATGCCATCGAATGAAAGGGGTTTTGAGCAAATGGGACTTGAATATCTAAGCTTAACTTATTGCACTTTCTTCAGTTGTTTTCTCATATACTTAAACTAAGTATGAAAGGCTATGGGGTTTGCAGCTGTTTGCAAATCATGCAGTCTTTGCATCTAAAACTAAGCATTTAGAGACTGTTAACTTGATTTCAACACGTTCTTTTAATAATTGTGTCATCTATGGTAACTATGAAAACTTTTATGGAAGACACAGAAAGGTTAAATGCATCTGTTTTTATATGACGCAAAATAAAAGCACGGAACTGAAAACAAATCGAAGCTTTCATAGTCTTATGAAGCACGATGTTTGTAAAATTACCATTTATTCTTTAGCTACCATAATTTTTAGGGAGGAACAGTGAAAAGCCTTTTGTGTGTATTGTAATAAAAATATACACTTGAAACTAGGCCAATGCTGGCTTACAAAGAAATGTCATGTTTATAATACGTTCTTTCAATAATTTTCTCATATATGTCTAGCACAACATTTACGGAAGAAAGATATATATATTTTTTTACCTGCTTTCATGTGATACAAATTTTTTTCCTGAACCTTTAACCAAATTGAGTATGAAAACTTACACCATGTTGATGCAACGTTCCTTCAACAATGTTCTCAGACTTTTACTAACATCACTTTTAGAGAAGGCGCAAGGGCTTTTCGTATCCGTTTACAGATGATGTAAAATATAAGCTTTAGTCTGTATGTAAATTGGGCCTGATAACCAAGGATCTATTTATAGCACTTTATTTCAATAATACTATCATGTATTCTAGATAATATCACATTTAGTAAAGAAATGCGACGACTTTTTATTTCTATTTGCATAATATGGTGTAAAATATGTGTCTGAAAGTGTAACCAAATTAGGGCTAATACATAGGAAGCGTTATGAGAAACACACTGAGGTGGTATGGCCATGTGGAGAGGACGGAGGGTGAAAGACTGACGAAGAGAGTGTATGTGAGTGAGGTGGAGGGGGGAAGAGGGAGGGGGAGGCCGAGGATGAGATGGAGGGATGGGGTGGAGAGGTATATGAGAGAGGGGGGGTGTGAGTCGGGAGCAGGGCAGTGAAATGGCGGGGGACAGGGCTGTTCTGGTGTCAACATCTTTTTCCATAAGAAGTTGTAGTATCACACATTTTACATAATAATTTTTAAAGCTGTTTAATCATAATTAACAGTGTGTAATGAAGTGTGAATGATGAACAACCAAATATCATTTCGCTGTTAGCTGTGGTATATGAAGAAGGTGGATGGCAGACCATAAGTGCCACCCTGTTTCAATTATAAATGAAGGTTAGGAGAAGTGAAAAGATATCTGAATAGTGCGTAAGTGTAAAGTCCTGGGGAACCATTTATTATGTTGGTATATGTGAATGTACTTAATACCATTTAATAGAGGTGTATAATGTGCTAGTAGAGCTGTCATTTATCTCTACTTTTTGCATAAGCCCAGGGTATATGTAAATGCTCGGCACCTCACTTTTTAGCTGACCTCAGCACCGCGCCCTAGTCGGCTCGGTGAGTGTACAGCGTCAGAAGCCGTTTTATAGTTATAAAGGGAGGTGGTATCGCTCTTACATATCTCTCGGGTCGCAGTTATATTATTCTGTACCCAATAAAGAGAGGTGTAATCTGCTCATTTCTGTCACCTTACGCTACCACTTAATAACAGACCAGCTTCCACCTTCTAGTGGCAGAGGACCTTTGGTGGGAAGTGTCGGGCAGCGACGGCGAGTAGCTGACGTGTACTACAGACAGTGTCGTCGATCCAACACGGTGGTCTAGTTATACTATAACAGTAGAACACATAATATTTATTGGTGCTAGCGGTGGCACGATATTTAGTGCTAGCCGTGTACCGATACATTAAATTGGTGGCAGCGGTGGGATGATACATTAAATTGGTGCTCAGTGCTGGGATACGATACGTGCTAAAGGGATTTATGCTGTGAACCAGTAACCCTTGCAATCGCTCGTTCCTGAAGGTGAAACAGAAAATCTTACTCTACTGTTGTAAGGGGACTAATTACCAGTGAGTTAAGTGGAGCAGATAAACTGGAGTGGTGCATATTAATTCCTCCCATTATTCTGCCAGTGCGAGATTCCTATCTTAAGCACAAACTGGCAGTTATCTCGCCCTGTGGTGTGCGAGATATCTCCATCTTCAAACGCAAACTGGCAAGAATCTCGCGCTCGTGTGTGAGAGGTGAGATAAGGAGAGTTCAAGCCAGTGCGGTGAGGAGTGGGTCAACTAGCGACTTCTAGCAACTCCAGAGGCGCGGACGGCCGAAGCGAGCCGAGGGAGAGCGAAAGCGGTCGAGAGGTGCTACGATTGTACGATTGTGTGTGGTGCGTCTGTGGCATCTGCCTGGCGTGATGCAGGGCGAACCAGTCGTTTGCTAACTCCCACAGCGAGCGGGCTGCCGTGTATGGTTGGAGGAGTCTGGTGGAGTGTGGAACGTGGAATGTGGAACATCATCCTGGACTTTCATATCTAGGTAGTGTCCATGCATTAGTAGTCCACACACACACACACACACACACACACACACACACACACACTTGAATCAACACACGTTAGTTAGTTAATGTGTGGAAATAAAGGTTTCTCAGAATTCCCTTGAAATAAATATACTTTCTGTGTATTTTATATGTGTCCCGTTCTCTGTCACTTACCATAACTATCCTTTTTTTATGTCAGTTTATCTTCCTGTAACTGGGAGGCGAATATTACTGACAAGGTTGGATGGATACAGTGAAAAAGTGGGGACGTAGAATTAGGGAAATTGAGATAAGCCAATCCCACTAGACTCAGAATTTTATGAGTGGGTTGATACATCAAATAAAAGTGCTCAGACATATTAAATGAGTGAAGGACATATTGAGGATCAAGGTGATGAGGATATTTCTGAAGGACAGGATGAGGATTTGAACGTTTTGCTTGCGTGCTGGTCATACTTATTCAACAGTCCCAGAGCAATCAGTTAGATCCAAAATGGCCACTAGTCTTGCTAATGAGGGTAATCCTAGTGAGGAGACTGTGGAAGTTGAGACTACAACAGTACCTTTGGTCACTCAGGATATGCAAAATCCAGTCATTAGTGATAGTATTACAACCACTCACATACCTGTTTATACTTCAGATGTTTTCAGTACACCACAAGGTTTTGGACAGAATTTATTTTCTGTTCCTTATTCAAATGCATGGGGTATAAATACAGATGGTATTAGCATGCAAACCCAGAATCCTAGTCAATGGGGTATGAATACTGATATTGGCATGCAAACCCAGGGCCCTTATCCAAATACCTGGGGCATGACTAACAATATGGGCGTGCAAAGTCAGACTTACCCTCCTCCTTTGTGGCAGATACCTGTACCTAATCTGGCTACTGATATAGTACAGCAGCATCCTAACTGTACTGAAAGTCAGGCTTTGGCGAAGGCAGGCATATGCTATGTAGAAGCTAGCAAAGCCTTGCAAACTTCGGGCTGGAGAGATACAGCTACTACTTCTCCACAGCAAAGGACCAAGGCTGTTAAGCCAGAGGTGAAAAGATGGTGTGTCATACATGGGCATTGTCCTCATGAAACAGACTGTTGCCCCTTTGTCACTGAAAAGAGGAAGAAACTAGGGAACCCAGCTAGTTCGGGGGAAGCTCAGGGCTGCGCGCAAAAGTAATTAAAATAGTACAATCCACCGATGTGTGTGTGGCAGCTATTACTAAGGTGGACTTATTATCTATTCCTTGGATCATAGGGAAAGGCCAAGTGTCCCTGATCGTAGATACAGGGGCATGTACAAACATTATTTCTAGTAAAGCGTTGGAAAGACTTAAAAGTGAAATGCCTCTAACAAACTGGACATTATCACCACCTGATGTAATGTTGACAGGTGTGACAGGGAGTAGAATGAAGATTGTAAGCCAGGTGCCGTTGACATTGAGGGCAGATAAACGATCTCCTGTGTTACGTGCTATGTTTTATGTGGTTGAGGATTTTCCTCTGCCAGCTGATGGGCTGTTAGGCTTTGAAACCATGGAGGAGTATGATATAGTAATACACCCTCAAAGACATTTCATTTCCTTTAATGGGAAAGAGTTTGTAGGCCTTAATCCCTCAGCGACACGAACTGGAACTGGCATCCAATCAGGAGCCGTCCAACCAGTTGTGACCCCGACAAGTGAAGCGTCAAGGGAGTCCCTGGATGCACACGAAGCGGAGGGTATGGACTGGAAGAAAGTCAGGGCTATAGTGAGTGGTAATCACCACTTACCCAGTCAAACTGTCTGTAAAATTCCTGTCCGAGTACCTGACGTGTCGGTGGGAACTGATGTAGCATGCTTAACTGAGACTGTAAAACATAAGGCATTGTTGCTGGAATCGACTCTGACTAGTGTTGGCCAAGACCAGAAGACGCTCCTCTTCATCGCAAATATGAGTGGTGGCGCAGTTAAGCTCAGAGATGGTTGTTATATAGGCGACTTGATGTGCTATGGTGCCCCCATAAAGGAAGTCGACGACGTGCCGGTGATCTCTCCTGTAGTTAAATCTCAAGCAAGGACTCAGTCGGAACCCGTACGTCTGGCTAAGGAAAAACAGCTGGAGCAATATGTGAAGGTCACGGATAATGTAGACCATAAAATTTTCCGACGTAGTAGCACTTCCAGGAGAAGTGCTGGGTAGGACAGATAGGGTGAAGCATCATATTGGTTTGTGCCCTGGTACAAATCCAGTTTATGTGCCTGCATACCGTCTACCGCACAGCCAAAGGGAAGCAGTGGATGAGGAAGTTGAAAGGATGCTTCGTGATGAAGTTATCTAGCCTTCCTCCTCACCTTGGAATGCACCACTCTTTCTAGTGCCTAAGAAGGACGGTGGTGTGAGACATGTTGTGGATTTTTGGCAAGTGGACAAGGTAACAGTACCGGATCGTTACCCGATTCCGCATCTGCGAGACTTACTTCAATCATTAGGTAAGGGAAATACTGTGTTTACTTGTCTGGATCTAGCATCAGGGTATTGGCAGGTGGAGCTGACCGAAGAGTTGCGTCCCATTACTGCTTTTAGCACTCACCGTGGGCACTTTGAATTTCTCCGGATGCCTTTTGGACTGAGTAATGCTCCTTTAACATTTCAGCGGATGACAAACCAATTGTTTGGCGAGATGTTAGGGCAAGATGTCTTAGCGTATCTAGATGACCTAATCATCGTGAGTAACAATGTTAACAGTCATTTTAACAAGTTAAAATGAGTGATGGAAACCTTGAGATCCACAGGTCTGAAAATTAAGCTATCTAAGTGTGAATTTCTGAAAGCCAGTATTAGGTTTTTAGGACACCTAGTTGATGGTAATGGCATCAAGACTGTGCCGGATAAGGTAAGGCCAATGTTGAATTTTCCTACACCACAGAACAAGGATCAGATAAGATCGTTCCTAGGCCTCACTGGCTTTTATAGGAGTTTTGTCCACAGGTATGCCATCATAGCATCACCTTTAACGACGCTACTTAAGAAGGACGCTGCATGGAAATGGGGACCCTCGGAAGAGAAAAGCTTCAACGAGCTCAAACAAGCCATGTCAGAAACACCCGTATTAGCGTTTCCTGATTATACTCAACCTTTCTATCTGTGCACGGACGCCTCAGGTCTGGGTCTGGGAACGGTGTTACAGCAGAAGGATGAGCAAGGTAAGACACATACCATAGCGTATGCTAGTAGGGCACTAAGACCCCCAGAGAAGAACTATTCGACGACACATTTGGAGACATTAGCAGTCGTGTGAGCGTTAGGACATTTTCGGGATATTATCTTTGGCTGCCGGATAATTGTTTTAACTGACCATGCACCCATACGCGACTTGTTTAAAGGAAAAAACTTGCACGGTAAGGTTGCGCGTTGGTTTGGCAAAGTAATGGAGTTTGATCCAGAGGTCAGATATTTACCAGGCCGTCAAAATGTTGTAGCCGATGTGTTGAGTAGAAATATTGCTGCTACCATAGCCGAGGATGTTGCTCTTGCTGAGTATTCCTCAGACACGGTAAAAGCGGAACAACGTAATGATGCGATGTGGTCTCAAGTCATCTATGCCTTGGAGTCTGGCGACGAGACTTGTCTACCTGAACTCCCAGTACCAATGACTCACTTCCATCTTCAACAGGGTCTTTTGTATAAGCAACCCCCAGGGAAGGACACTGCATATCAGTTGGTTGTTCCTGCTACCTTACAGCAAGCCGTGCTACAGTTAGTTCATGATGTACCTCAAGCGGGTCGTCCCGGTCGCGATAGATGCATACGTGAGGCGAGAAAGAAATACTATTGGCCGACCATGAGGAAGGACATAGAAGCCCACGTCAGTCAATGCGTCAAATGCGTGGAAATATGAGGAACGACGGGACTTCCGACTCCCATCTTAAAGTATCCTCTACCGGAAAAACCCTGGGATACAGTCTCCATTGATCTCTTAGCGTTGCCGAGAAGTCGTCAAGGTTCAAGTTATGTACAGGTGGCAGTGGACCATTTCTCACGATTCACTGTCTTAGCACCTTTACAGACAAAAACTTCAGAGGAGGTGGCGCACGCTTTTGTGACTTCAGTGATTTGTCCATACTCTACACCCAAGGTATTGCTCAGCGATAATGGCAGTGAATTTCGTAACCAGGTGTTACAAGAAATCTGTCGTATGTATGGAGTAAAGCAAGTTTTTGCAACGCCTTACAGTCCTAAGAGCAATGGCCTGGTGGAGAGAACAAACAGGAAGATACTGGAAGTCTTGAGACCAGTAATAGCCTCAAATCATGAGGATAACTGGGAAGACTGGTTATCACATGTAGCGGCGACCATCAACTCCTCAGAAAATTCATCAACTGGGAAGTCTCCTCATTATATCCTTTATGGAGAAGAGAAAGTGTTACCCTATGATTTGTTGGCTGGACCTCCTACTCCAGTATACAATGAAGAAGACTCCGCAAAGGTACAGTTGTTGAAATTCCAATGTATACACAGTGAAGTACAGAAAAGATTAAAAGCCTCAAGAGCGGAGATGATGGCGAAACAACACAAAGGTAGTCAAGAAAAGACGTTACAGGCAGGCCAGAAGGTCATGATCCACAACCCTGAGAGAATTTCCAAGCTCAGACCTAAGTTCCGCGGACCATATACCATTGTGGAACGAGTACGTGGAAATACTTATAGAATAAAGGATGAAGCTAATGGAACTCAGGAGGTAGTACATGCTGATAGGATCAAACTAGTAAGTCAAGAGCTAGGCCTAACTAACCCTGCGTCTGATGTGTTGTCCCCTCTGTCTTCGTCGCAGTCTATGTCGTCGTCCGTACCTGTCCCTAACCAAGAGTATCACAGCAAGCTACGATCCCACAACAAGAGTGATTAAGGGAGTATCTTCTCTTGCAGAAAAAAATGTGGCTGTGGCTCATACTCCTCGTGCGTTGCTTGGGGTGGACCTATGGAAAGACGTCGGACACGGACACGACTGCGTTAATGCCAGGAGCACTGAAGAGCCCACTTGGAGAAGTCGTGGTAGTGGAAGATGCAGTATGCGTCTACTATCCAATGGAAGGCTATCTCCAAACGCCAGATATTGTCAAGGAGGTCTCCAAGGGCTTGTCGAATCTCAGACAGCAACTGTTGGAAGTGGGAAAGATGTTTAATCGAAACCCACGATTGACGAACTCTGACACTGAAGCTTTGGAACGAACCTTGCATGGAATTGTTGAGCTTCAGACTAGGCATATAGACAGGCTCACCGACAGGCTCACTAACTTGCATGTTGCTTTACCTAACATACACTCTGATCTTTCCAAGCATGTCCATGCACGTACTAAGAGAGGACTGTGGATTTTCTAGGAATCCTGTCTCAACAACTCTTTGGCACGGCATTAGATAAGGATGTAGTGCAATTGGGTAGACAGATGCATGACTTGACACTGGCCGCTAAAGCCAATAATAGATTAATCATGCATGTGTATAAATAGTTAGATGAGTTCACTAACAAAGCTAACGAGATAATTAGGACTACCAACCATCTAGTAGAGCTTGTGAACAACATCCAAATTAACCTACCAACCCTAGCTAACTTGGTGTTATTCGCTGAGTACTTACATGCTCTCGACGAGTCAACTACTGCTTTGGAGAAGCATGCAGCCAGTATGGTGGACGGCTTAATCGATGCAAGTTTGAACAGGGTTAATGCTTTATTGCTGCCTACTAATATACTAACAAATGCACTTGATATAGTAATGTGGAAGCATGGACTTATGCCACTCTTTGATCTGAGTCAACTGGAATATTATTACCCATTGTTAGAGGCCCAGTTGATCCATGAAGGCATCCTGATATTGGTACCTATGAGGAATGCTGTACCATACCAGGCATGGCGGTTCATTTCCTTCCCTTTTGCTACTGCTAATAATACACTTGTTGTTATTGAAGAGGGTCCAGAGGTGCTAGTTGTCTCAGATGACAAGAAATATGTAGCAGAAACGATTGTGGATGAATTTGAGAAGTGTAAGGCCTCATTTCTTGATCTCCATGTATGTCCTGCTTTCCATTTTGTCTTCATACCATTAAAGGTAGAGGAGTGTAAGAGGGCCTTGTTGGACACAAATACTTCCTCTGCTCTGCAACGTTGCACCTTCCAACCCATTCAGTTGAAGTCAGTTTTCCATGCTCATATTCATGCGAAACAGTACTTTTACTTTCCTGAGACAGAGGACGTAACGGTGACTTGTGCCTCGCAGAATCAATTCCTTACAGTAAAGGGGTATTATGTTGCACCTGATTTTTGTGAGTTACACAGTAAAGAGATAGCAGTTCTGCCCAGCAAGCATCATCTAGCTTTGTCAGTGAACTTCTCATCCCAGTTACGACCCTTTTTACCTTCATTCAATGTTACTTCCTTGAATGTGAACAGGCTGTCTCATGTATTAAAGGAGCTTACCTTCCTCTCACAGGACTGATTTAGAGCCTTATGTACAGTCCTATCTTCCTTCATACCTTTCTCCTTCCTATTTTGGTCCTGGCGTTGGTCTTCTACTTATTGTGGTCTTGTCCTGTGTTTGTGGTTTAGGCTACTATTTAAGGCGCCAATTAAGGAACCCACTGAGACCACGTGTCCGTACTCGCGGATTGCAAGTGGATGTTCCTGAATAGTTAGCTACCCTACACTCTGGTTAGGCTACACGGTAGTTAGGACAACAATGTCGACGAGGACGTCAATGGTGTGGCCGAGCGATGTTCTGGTGTCAACATCTTTTTCCATAAGAAGTTGTAGTATCACACATTTTACATAATAATTTTTAAAGCTGTTTAATCATAATTAACAGTGTGTAATGAAGTGTGAATGATGAACAACCAAATATCATTTCGCTGTTAGCTGTAGTATAGGAAGGTGGATGGCAGACCATAAGTGCCACCCTGTTTCAATTATAAATGAAGGTTAGGAGAAGTGAAAAGATATCTGAATAGTGCATAAGTGTAAAGTCCTGGGGAACCATTTATTATGTTGGTATATGTGAATGTACTTAATACCATTTAATAGAGGTGTATAATGTGCTAGTAGAGCTGTCATCTATCTCTACTTTTTGCATAAGCCCAGAGTATATGTAAATGCTCGGCACCTCACTTTTTAGCTGACCTCAGCACCGCGCCCTAGTCGGCTCAGTGAGTGTACAGCGTCAGAAGCCGTTTTATAGTTATAAAGGGAGGTGGTATCGCTCTTACATATCTCTCGGGTCGCAGTTATATTATTCTGTACCCAATAAAGAGAGGTGTAATCTGCTCATTTCTGTCACCTTACGCTACCACTTAATAACAGACCAGCTTCCACCTTCTAGTGGCAGAGGACCTTTGGTGGGAAGTGTCGGGCAGTGACGGCGAGTAGCTGACGTGTACTACAGACAGTGTCGTCGATCCAACACGGTGGTCTAGTTATACTATAACAGCAGAACACATAATATTTATTGGTGCTAGCGGTGGCATGATATTTAGTGCTAGCCGTGTACCGATACAGGGCGACTTGGAGGCGATTTGTTTGTGGCCACCCCAAACGGGATTGAGGCGTCTGGCAATAGATAGATAAAACATATAAGTCCCATTTACAACTCGTTTATATAATAATTTCTTCATAAACTTTACCCAAGATTAACATTTTGGTGGGAATAAACAAGGGGCTTTGGCGGTATTTGCCTATGGTATATAATAACAAGGAGAAAATTTGCATAAATCCCCTCGAGGAGACAGGATCCTCTCCCCATCAGGAAAACAGCCAGCGATAAGGATATTCATAGTATAAACTGGACACAAAAGATATAGAGCTTGATGTACAAGGGCCCGTATTTATAAAGGATCTTTAATAAGGGATTCTTAAACACTTAAGAGTTCCATAATAATTCTCAACTAATACAGGCTCCAAACCAACAGAGGATCCTAACCAGTAAATGATCCCAACCAAGAGAGAATCCAGACCAATAATGCGCCTCGATTATGAGGCACGTATTGAAAAAGTATTTTAACCAAAATAATAATTCCTACCAATAAAGAGCCTCAAGTATCAGGCCCTATACTTATAAAGTATTCTAACCAGTAGAGGAGTCTGAGTAATGAAGAACCTAAAAATTGTCGAATATTAGCGTCGGTATTTATAAAGCTTCGTCGTCAATTTATGCGATAAGTAAGTCTCCATTGTTTCCAGGGCAGTAGTTACCGAAAATAACGCTGTTTGGTCGTACTTTTATGTTTAACATTCATTCAAGTTTGACTAGGAAGTGTCCGATTGCTGTAAGAATGACGATCAATAATTTCTTTGTCCTCTCTTCCTATACTCACATGATTTTATATTACTGAGAAGATGAAAAGGACGACGATAATGAATGTGGAGATGGCGGTGATGAAGATAATGCTGCTGCTGCTCATAGTGCTCTTGATATCGCTGCTGCTGCTGCTGCTGTTGGTGATGATACAAAGAAGCACAAGGGGGAACAAACAGCAATCTTACTAATCACTTTGAGACTACTTGTTATAGGTTCATTTATAACTAAGGAAACTCAGTTGTACATCATAGACAAGGATAGCAAGGAAGAAAGGCAACTGATGACACCCATATTTTCTTCTTTTTCTCTCGTTTCTTCACGCTTCCCCTCCCCCGCCCCCATAATGTGCTGTGTGTTGGCAAGCAGTGGAATAAATCACAGCAGCGGAATGGCGGTAATAAATCAGCCGAACAGGAGGTTTCTGCATAATGGTTAGGAGGGGGTGGGAGAGTAGGTAAAGGGAAGGAAGAGAAGGGGTGAGAGTGGGGGATGGGGAGAGAGAGAGAGAGAGAGAACGGTTAAGGGTAAGGGAAAGGAGGAGATCAGAAGGGGTGAAGGGAGAGGAAAAGGAAAGAGAGGGAAGATATTCAGGAAGATAGAGTGGTGGACCTGGGGAAAGAGAGAGGATGGGAATGAAGAGTGAGGGAGGGCAAGGGTGAGAGTAGAGCAGAGTTGCAGAGAGGAAATGGGGAAAAGGGAGAGACACAGAAGAAAGGAGAGAAGGATGGGAGTTAAGGAAAGTGCAGGACGGATAGAGAGGGAGAAAGAAAGGATAAGAAAACGGATGGTGAAGCTAATAAACAAAGACGAGAGGAGTAAAAAAGGAGAGGACGGAACGAGGAGGGATGGATGGATAGGTTAGATAGTGTCCTTTGCTTCACCTTTCCTGTACCCCACCCCTCAAAAAAATTGCAAAAGAGAAGACAGAGGAGAGGGAAGAAGAAAGTTTAGATGAAGAGTAAGAAAGGAAGAAAGGAGAAGGACGAAGAAAAAGAATAGCAGGTTTGTGGGGTAGGGATGAGTTACCATACAGCTCTCCTCCTCCCCTAATCAGCTGCAGAAGAGAGACAGAGGGCAGGGAAGAATGGAGTTTAGAAAAAGAGAAGGAAGAGGAAGAAAAAAAATAGGAAAGTGAAGGAGAGTGAAGACGAATGGAAGGTGGAATGAGAGGTAGTGTAAGAGAGATGGAGGGGGTGGGAGTGAGGTACCATACGAGTATACTGGTTTTCCTACTTCTAACCCCACCCCGGGAAAAGCAAGAGCCAGAGGAGGGGGGACTGGAGGAAAATGGTGAGAAAGGAGATAAGAGAGAGAGAGAGAGAGAGAGAGAGAGAGAGAGAGAGAGAGAGAGAGAGAGAGAGAGAGAGAGAGAGAGAGAGAGAGAGAGAGAGGAGAGGAGAGGAGAGAAGGGAATGAAAACGAACATCTGGTGGTGTTGTGGCACGTATGTTTCTTGCCGCATCCCTGATCCACCCTTGCTTCTGGCTAAATGGGCCTTTATATGGAGTGATAAGCGTGAAGTTGCACACACACACACACACACACACACACACACACACACACACACACACACACACACAGGGGTCTGTGCCAGTGTCAGCACTAGCCTATTTCAAGAATTAACTCCTAACATCTTCTGTCCTGGAGTCCCGTTTGGAACCAAATAACATTAAAAAAAAAAAACACCTTGTTTCGTGAAAGGCATTAGCCTACCTGTTTACAACGATGCTTACATTTCCGTTTTATATATGATACGTGAGTGTGTGAAAAGGCATGATGTGGATTTTCAAAAACCTACATACACGGAGTTACATACCGCAAGGATTATTATTTTTTTTATCTTTTTCTTTCATTTCTTTTCCTTTTTAATAGAAGCAGAAGCATCTAGGTATGGCTTTGTCTGTGTCTTCCACTCACGTTTTTCGACGCGAGGCGCTTCACTCCCGTAGACTTTAGCGAGGCCATAGAACACAAGGGTATTAGATGAAGGACAATGAAGTTCCTGCATCTAGTACTTTTCTATTTCTTTATCCTGCAACTGACAACACGATCTCTCTTCCACAAGCACGTGTGTGTGTGTGTGTGTGTGTGTGTGTGTGTGTGTGTGTGTGTGTGTACGGAGAGAGAGAGAGAGAGAGAGAGAGAGAGAGAGAGAGAGAGAGATTTCGAAAGTTTGAATGACGAATGTAAGGATGTGTGGCCCATCTAATTTGTCACTGTCGGTGGTTCTCTTATTTTTATACTGTCCCATTTCTATCTCTGGACCCTCCCTAATCCATGCACTAAATAAGGCTGGGATGATGACGATGACGATGACGATGACGACGACGACGACGATGATGACGATGAAGATAATCCTAAATAAAGAACGCAGATCTGTTTCATACCTAATTATACCTGCACAGTGTCATTGCTTAATTTTTAACCCTTGAAAAAACCTGCTGAAGAAAATGATTATAAAATACCAAGTGAAAAAAAAAAAAATGTAACGAAGACATTATAAACAGTGGCTTATCAACAAGTGGCAATAAAGAGAAATGTAGCTCAGTATTACTAATGGCTGAAAGTTATTAATAAACAAGTGGAAAATGCAACTCATACTTATTATTGGCCAAAAATGCAGGGGTGTGAAAGTCCGAATTCACCTCTTATAAAATCGAGTCATATAAAATTTACCTGCTTACATCATAATGTGGTATGTAATAGTTAACCTACATATCTTGGCCATTAACCCCGGCCACAGACACATGGACTGAGGTGAGGTGCAGTGGAACGAGATGAGGTGAGGTAAACTAAAATGAGGTTGAGGTGAGGTGAGGTGAGGTGAGGTGAGATGTGGTAATTTAAGTTGAGGTGCTCTGGGACGAGATGAGGTGAGATAAACTGACATGAGGGGAGGTGTGGTGAAGTTAGTTGAGGTGAGGTGAGGTGAGCTCAATAAGGCAGCCGTGACCCGTGACCTCCCAGCTTCACTGCAGGGCGTCAGGGCCTCAATTACCACCAATCTTACAAGCCAACCAGCCATTAACTGTTGCCAAATCCTGAGGGGCTGGAGCGAGTACGCGCAATGGCCTCAGGTGAGATGGTAAGTAAATGTGGTGTGAAAGGTGTTGACATTACTGAGGACTTATTCCATTCAACTTGGGGAACGAAAAACCAGTTGTGTATCGCATAGCAAATAATACTAATACTAATACTAATACTAATACTAATGCTAATACTAATTACTGAATTACCATCAACTTAGAGGAAAGAAAAATAAGTGTGTAGAAAGGGCAAGAAAATAATAATTGTATTAATAATAATGATGATAATAATACTAATACTACCGGTAATAATAATGATAATAATAATAATAATTAAAATGCGTGACTTAAAGAACAGTGCCCCCAAAATATACCATAGTGCCCCCGACAACAGGGCAAGCAAAATACAGCTCAGTATGCCCGAGGATGTACTGAAACCCCCACACGGACCCCACGGGGTAGCCGCCACCATTCACAACCACTCCCGGCAACAGCGACATACATCAGCCCGGGCCGTGCGCCCCTATGTCACGCAGCGACCACGCCGTCGCCGCCGTAGGAGAAAGACACTACCTTCACGGAGTGGAATTGTTGAGCTGGACTTTGATGCATGGTCGCGGAGAGTTTAGACGTGTTTTTCTGGCTCTCCTCTAGTTTTCAGGGATGCCTCACCGGCATTAGCTTCTTTTTTTTTCACCCTTCTGGTGCTCGATAGGAGAGTTAGTACTCATTTTCCTCCTCTTCCTGTTAGTTAGAACAGTAGGTGTCTGTTCCAATTAACTGAGTTTACCTTTGCTTATCGCCCACGGAGGGTCCCCCCCACTGATCGCTCTGGGGCGTGAAGAAACACGGTCGGGCCTCCCTGGAGTGGTTTGAGAGGGCAACCTCAGACTTAGGTGTGTGGTCCCCAGTTGTTTGTCCCTTGGTTGTTTTCTCTCCTTCTTCCCACTTCCCCCGCTAGGGGGGAGTGGTACTATGGAGGACGCCCCTACTGCCTCCCCCCCCCTCAGGGGGGGAGGTAGTCCTGACCGACCCCTGACTGATCAACGGACTGACAGGCCCCAGACAGAACGGCCCCAGACTCGATTGCCTCTGGACATAAGTGTAAATAATGCTGAATTTGTTCTCATCCATGCTCTAGGTTCCACTCCCTTGAGCAGTCTCAATCCCTTCATGATTAAGAAGGTTATTGATGGCTGTGCTGGGGAGGTGGAACAAGTCAAAAAACTTGCGAACGGAGACCTCCTTGTAAAGATTTGCAATTCTTCCCAGGTTAAGGACTTGCTGAAGCTGCGCAAGTTTCATATTTATGATGTCGAAGCCAAGATCCCAACTTCCATGAATTCCTGCAAGGGTGTCATTACTTGCAGGGATCTCATGATGATGAGTGAGGAAGAGATCATAGAGGAACTTGCTCAGCAAGATGTAATCGATGCCCACTTCATAACAAGATATTCGGAAGGTGTCAAGACGAAGACAGCAACCATTGTTTTGACTTTCGGTAAAGTGTCACTGCCTAGCCAAGTAAAAATTGGTTATGAAATTGTTCATGTGCGGCCATATATTCCCAACCCTTTCCGTTGCTTGAAATGCCAGATGTATGGGCATGGTTCAAAGACTTGTCGGGCTTCCCAGCCAGTGTGTGGCAAGTGTGCAAGCCAGGGTCATGATGCGGAACACTGCACATCTGAGACGGTTTGTTGCTTCCACTGCAAGGGCGCTCACTCCACTTCCTCTAGGGATTGTCCCAAGTGGAAGGAGGAGAAGGAGGTCTGCACAGTGAAGGCAACGGAGGGCATTTCCTACTACGAAGCTAGGAAAAAGGTGAAGGAGTTGCATGCAACTCCCACGCCGAATAGGTCCTATGCTTCGGCGGTAATGTCCCGTCCTGTGATGTGCTCTGTAGAGACGCAGACTGATCCTGTCCTTCTCCCTATTGCCACTCACAGTACATCTCCATCTCGACCTCCTGTCCGCTCCAACTCTCTCACTAACATCCCTAAGGCTTCAACTTATTCTCAGGCTGCTGCTGCCTCTCCATCAGTACGGTCTAAAACGAAGCCTGACAAGTCTACTAAAAGTAACATGACCACCCTCACAAAACAGTCTCGTCCTCATGTTCTTCCAGTTCCCACTCCAGCGAGGGAGAGGAAGGTTAGCTCTTCCTCGGGGGAGTCAGGGAACCTCGTAATTGACGACAATATGGAGGTTTCCGTGAACAAGCACCGGGATAGGTCCCCCGGTAGTCGCTCACCTGCTGGCGGGCAACAAAAAAAGACAAAGCACACTGGCCCCCAACGAAAATCTTAAACCGTCACTTTCACTATACTACAGTGGAATTGTAGAGGTATTGGGAATAAGTTACAAAATATAGCAATCTTGCTGTCAATACACAGGCCAGACGTTGTTTGTTTACAGGAGACGCGCCTGGAGGATCATCCTGATCCTCCACAGTTCAAACACTACCACTCGAATAGAAGATATGAAGGTCACGGAGTAGCCATATACACACACAAATCACACCCACAAACGGAAGTGATTCTAAATTCTACTCTGGAAGCGGTCGCGTGCAGAGTAAAATTTAATAACACGTATCTGTCTATTTGCTCTCTGTACTGTCCTCCACATGGCCCCATTGATAGTGATGCTTTAAATTCACTAGTGGAACATCTCCATGGGAATAAGTTAGTGTTGGGCGATTTTAACGCCCATCACTATCAATGGGGTAGCTTGAGGATTGATGGTCGTGGGGAGCAAGTAGCCGACCTAATACTACAGTCCAACCTCTGTCTTCTGAACGATGGTAGAGCGACTCGTGTAGATGATCGTACTGGTAACTTTTCGGCCATTATCTTTGGCCTCCCCTGGTATACATCAAGATCTCTCATGGGACCCTTACGACGACTCCTTGGGAAGTGATCATTTACCCATCTGTCTTTGTTATACAAGCGACATCATTTCGGACCCTCCACCTCCAAAATTTAACTATAAGAAAGCAGATTGGGGATCCTTCTCAAGGATCGCCAATTTAGATATATCTGGGGAGACCATAGATGTTAAGGTCGAAAATATAACCCAATCCATATTACACACAGCTGAGGCTGCTATTCCCAAGACTTCTACAGTTCATGCGAAGCATAGAGCACATTGGTGAACGCCGGATTGCCGACAAGCATTAAGAAAACGCAATAGGAGATACAGGATTTTTGATAGTCAGTCCACTGAGGAAAATTTTATTGCATACAAACAGGCACGGGCTGAGGCAAGGAGAATAATAAGAAGGGCTAAACGTGACTCCTGGCGGTCCTTTGTGTCCACGGTGACTCGTACAACACCATTAAATAAAGTCTGGTCCACTATAAGATTATTAAATAATAAACGCCCATACTTCCCTGTCACCACCTTGCAGGTGAATAACACCACCTATGACGAGCCCGTGGACGTTGCTAACATCCTCGCCAGGAGTTTTTCTCATGTAAGTAGCTCAGCCAATTATGACCCGCGTTTCCAACATCATAAACGCACGGCTGAGCTACAGATATTAGACTTTGCCACAGAAGACGTAAACTCCCCTTACAACCAAGAGTTTACGCTAGATGAACTGCTCCTTGCCCTTAAATCCTGTAAAGACACCAGCCCTGGACCAGACACCATCACGTACGGTATGATCCGGCATCTTAATCAGGACAACCTGATTAAGATGTTAGCATTGTACAATGAGATTTGGGCGTCTCGAACGTTCCCAAACTCATGGCACTTTGCGCACGTCATACCGATACCCAAAGAGGCTGGTCGTCTTATGAATCCCACTTCATTTCGTCCTATTGTGTTGACTTCTTGTCTATGTAAGGTCATGGAACGTATGGTTAACAATAGGCTTCTTTTTGTTTTAGAGTCGAAGAATTTGTTAAATGATCAACAATGTGGCTTCCGTAAATACAGAAGTTCACTAGATCATTTAATGAATTTGGAGCATTGTATTGCAGAGGCATTTGCCAATAAAGAATTCATGGTAGGGGTGTTCTTGGACATCCATAAAGCCTATGACATGACATGGCGACACGGTATACTAATGAAGCTCTATGCTTATGGTTTAAGAGGAAATTTGCCTGTTTTTATTTCAAATTTCTTAAGGGACAGAACTTTCTCTGTCAAATTGCCCCGTAACATAACATTGGATATATTTATCCAGGAAAACGGGGTGCCGCAGGGAAGTGTGCTTAGTCCTACCTTATTTAGTATTATGATCAATGATATTCTGTCATCAGCTCCCATCCCGAGGAATCTTAAATACTCGCTTCTTACGCTGACGATTGTGCAATATGGCACTCTTCCCGTAATGCACAATTTTCGGCTGGGCGGATTCAAGCAGCCCTTGACTCCGTCCACCAATGGGCCTTGCAGTGGGGATTTAAGTTTTCCGTACGTAAGTGTGCCGCTATAGTTTTCACTAATCGTAACGTACCTAATTTGTGCTTAACTTTGGATAATCAGGCGGTACCTTTTCAAAATTCTGTAAAATTTTTAGGAATACATTTTGATCGTAGAATGAATTTTAAACTTCATGTTAAAACTTTGCTTGCTCGTTGTGATAAACCGTTAAATGTCCTCAAGTACCTAGCGGGTACTAACTAGGGTGCCGACAGAAAATCTTTATTAATGGTGTATAAGTCCCTTATTCGATCAAAGCTAGACTATGGCGCACAGGTGAATGGCTCGGCATCTGATGCCACGCTGAAAGGATTGGATGTGTTGCAGAATAAATGCTTGCGAATGTGTCTTGGAGCCGTCCGGTGTACCCGTGTGGCTCGTATGGAAGTGGAGGCGAATGTGCCTCCCCTCCGTATTCGCCGTGACCACCTGGCATTATCGTATGGGTTAAGAACTTTAAGGAAAAGTAATATCGGCAATGTGGCCTGTACCCCCCTACGTCAATACCACCACCTTCTGCGGGGGGTGCGTCGGCCACTTGCCGCTCGCCTCCACTTACTGTCTCAGGAGCTTGATGTGGACCCCAGTGACTGTGACAAGTTGGTGCTTAAAAATATAGCGCCTTGGGAGCCACCTGGCTTTACAGTGGATGTCTCATGGCTCCCAGCACCAAAGGCCAAGGCGCCGGAGGCGGAGGTCCACCACTTGTTTCGTAACATCATTGTTCGTCACTTGGGGTCCCATCAATTGTACACCGACGGCTCCAAGTCGAGTGAATGTGTGGGTGCAAGTGTGTGGTCGACTGAATGTGCACTTAGGTATCGGTTGCCGACTCATACATCTGTGTTTACCTCCGAACTTTTTGCTATTGACAAAGCCATAGACTATGCTCTCAATTCTAGACATGACTCATTTGTCATATTTTCAGATTCCAAATCAGCCCTTCAGGCAATTGCATCTTGTACTACGGATTCTCACGAGATCCAGGGCCGCATCATTAATAAGTTGCATTCATGCAACAAGTCATTCACGCTGATCTGGGTGCCTGGTCATTGTCGTATCTACGGCAATGAGCAGGCTGACTTACTTGCAAAGTCGGCTGTAGAGCTCGAGGAGACTTGGGACGTTCCTCGTGATCTACGGTCGAGTCTATCTCTCGGAAAGAAATCAATAAATCTTCTGTGGCAAGGTCAGTGGACCAGACTAAATATTCCAACTTGTAAGCCGTACCTAGGCGACTGGGACACCGCCAACCGTCCCAGTCGCCTAGAAGAAAAAGTGTTGGCACGGTTACGGCTCAATGCCACCGTTTTAACCCACATAAAACCATATATGGAAAGACGCTTCCCACCGCACTGTGACATCTGTGATGCGGTGTTATCTATCAGTCATATCATCCTGCGCTGTCGGCGATTTATTCGTGAGCGTGCTTCACTTATTAATTACTGCGGCGCAGCAGACGTCCCCTTCACCCTTTCCACCATCCTGGGTGATGGAGACATTGTTATGACTGATAAATTGATGGCTTTCTTGAGAGAGACCGGACTGATCAGAGTGATGTGACTTTTTTACTGTGTGGTTATGGTTTTTATCAACGGTAAATATGTATATATTGTAATATTAATTAGGGTTGACAGTTGACATATTTTAAATAGTTCCTCCTCCCACTGATCTATTTCTAATATAGATGTCCCCTACATTAAGCCAAGTTCCTCGCCTGACAGTCACCAGCCGATGAGTGCAAGTGTGCAATATAGGAAGGTATTGGGCACTTGCAGTCGATGGTGGTCTGCTGGGCGAGGTTCTTCACTTTTTGTACAAATTATGTAAATACATTATATTATCTTGCTTAAGTTATTCTAATTAGGGCCGACAGCTGACGTATATGGAAATGTTCCTGACTCGTCTGGTTCCCTTTCATACATTTATGTCCCCTATATTAGGTTGTGCCTTGACTGACAGTCACCAGGTGATGAGTGCAGGTATGTCATGTAGAAAGGCATTACATATCTGCAGTCGATGGTGATCTCTTGGTCGAGGCTTTTTTACCATTAGTGTAGGTCTAGTTATTTGTCTCTTAGGATTTAGTATAGGTTAGTGATTTGTCTGTTAGGTGATTAGTTTTAGGGTCTTTAGATTAGGTATTTTTGATTATAAGTCATATAAGGTTAAAAATATTAAAAAATAAATAAAAATAATAAAAATAAAACTACAAAAAAATAATAAAATAAAAATTATTATATATATATGTACGTGTGCATGAAAGTGTGTATGTTCATATGCATGGATGTGTGTATGTATGTAAGTATGTATATATATATATATATATATGTTCGTATATATATATGTGTATATATGTCAATATATATACATATATTTTGCCTTAATGACCAGGGGCTCCGGCCCCAATGGTCGATAGGCAAAAAAAAAAAAAAAAAAAAAAAAGGTTGAGCCAGCTAGGGGTGGAGTTGTAATAGAGAGTTGTGATTTATTTTATGAACTTGGTTGTGGTTTCCTTATTTATTATATATATATTTTTTTCTTTTTTTTTTTGTATATAGGGATATGGTTTTTGTACATAAGTAAATACGTCAATACACTTTTATATATTTGTGAACCAGGAGGTTACATTTATATAAATGTGTATTTTTTTTGTTCAGGACCAGTAAATTTGATTTTTATATATATATATATATATATATATATATATATATATATATATATATATATAAATTTGATAAGTATTTGATTATTTTGTAGTAGAATAGTAATGAGTCTACATATGATGTATAGATGGAAGTATTTGTCCTGGTACTATCTATGTATACTGATGTATTCTTTATTACTTATGTTTCATAATCATGAATAATAACTTAATATTGGTATGAAATAGATGCAAATATTTCATATCATTATTTTGGCTTTCATGATTATCGATTCTTGCTGGCCTAATGCCCCTTCAGGGTGATGGCCAAAAAAAAAAAAAAAAAAAAAGTTGTAATAGACACTCCAGACGGCGCCCCTCTGGTAGAGAAGGTCTATGGTCGCTCCGAAACTGCTCCGGTAGAGACGATCTATGGTCGCTCCGAAAGTGCTCCGGTAGAGACGATCTATGGTCGCTCCGAAAGTGCTCCGGTAGAGACGATCTATGGTCGCTCCCATCCTCGTGAGACGATCTATGGTCGCTCCGAAAGTGTTCCGTTAGAGACGATCTATGGTGGCTCCCATCCTCATGAGACGATCTATGGTCACTCCCATCCTCGTGAGACGATCCATGGTCGCTCCGAAAGTGTTCCGGTAGAGACGATCTATGGTGGCTCCCATCCTCATGAGACGATCTATGGTCGCTCCCATCCTCGTGAGACGATCTATGGTCGCTCCCATCCTCGTGAGACGATCTATGGTCGCTCCGAAAGTGCTCCGGTAGAGACGATCTATGGTCGCTCCGAAAGTGCTCTGGTAGAGACTATCTATGGTCGCTCCCATCCTCGTGAGACGATCTATGGTCGCTCCGAAAGTGCTCCGGTAGAGACGATCTATGGTCGCTCCCATCCTCGTGAGACGATCTATGGTCACTCCGAAAGTGCTCCGGTAGAGACAATCTATGGTCACTCCCATCCTCGTGAGACGATCTATGGTCGCTCCGAGAGTGTCTTGGTAGAGACGACCTATTGTCGCTCCCTTCCTCGTGAGACGATCTATTGTCTCTCCGAGGGTGTGCAGAGAGAGGTAAGGAGAGAGAACGTCCCTACGGCAGGAGACTAGAGCCCAGGCTTCCTGTCTCAGAGTGACCCAGACAGGCCTCACAGCCTCCCCTGGTCTCTGTTCCCTACGTCTGGCTCTAGAGCAGACGCACCTGACGGACCCCAGTGGAAGTCGCTGCCGCAGCCCTCCTCTGTCGGCGCCCCTAGACGCTGGAGACCGCAGCCCGCAGTCTCTCTCGGTTCTCCCCAGGACACCTGGGTGCGATCTCCCTACGCCCCCATGACGCCGTAAGGCCCTCACGACAGGCCGGGACTTATCACAGAGGTTCTGGGAGCTATTCGGCCCCAGTCCCGAGGGCCACACGCCTGAGCCCAGCCCGGAAGTCACGGGTAGCCCAGGACGCGAGAGGACTCCCTTACGAGTTATCCCGTGCCCTCTCGACACGCCTCGCATTGGCGGTGCCCCTAGCCCGGCAGGATCGCCGATGACATGTTCCTGCCTAACCCCCTGATGAATACGTGTGATACTGTAGTACGAGTGATCTAGGTTAAGTGTGATTTCCCCTAATATAAGTATTGTGCAGTGATTTCATATAGTGAATATCGGGGTAAATAAGATCACAGTGAGAAGCTAAAGGACGAGTGTGTGGAACAAGATCTGATGAACTATGACTATGAGTGACACCCCTTTTATACAATTAGTAAGCCTGTGCCGCCTGGAGATTCCCCTATAATGACATACCCCTATTACTGTGAAGGAATATTGTGAAAGGAAGTATTAATGGTATTCTCTCCCTCTCCCATGCTACCCATAAATCTTGTTTATCACCCTCTCTCACTCCAATATCCCGAGTAAGTGTGAATCAAGAATAAAATCAATTACCAAAGTCCCTTGGCTAGTGGAAACCATATAAACTTCACGGCTAATATCTGCCGCTCTCCAGTATTACCATAACTTTCCCCTAGCCGTCACAAGTCACTCCCCGCACCTCCCCTATCTCCTTCTCGTGAGACTAAAACCTACAGGGTCTTTAGATTAGTTTTACTTTATAATATAAGGTATAAAAAATATAAAACCAAGAAAAAAAAAAAAAAAAAATTAAATAAAATTAAAATTTTTATATATATATATATATATATATATATATATATATATATATATATATATATATATACATATGTACGTTTGCATGAAAGTGTGTCTGTATGTATGCATAGAAGCGTGTGTGTGTGTGTGTGTGTATGTATGTATATATATATGTTTGTATATATATGTATATATGTTTAAATGTATATACATATATATATAAATGGCCTTAATAACCAGGGGCTTCGGCCCCAATGGTTGATAGGCCTAAAAAAAAAAAAAAAAAAAAAAAAACTAAAACCTACACACCACAAAGCCAGTCAGGAGACAGGACGTGTGTGCTGGGCATTCCCCAGGTCCTGTCTTCCCCACTTACTATTTTTTGATCAGCCCATACACCACTGACCGGGCTAATGTATGGCTCGGCCTGCACTGTATGTGCAGGGAATCTTTCAACAACAACTAAAACCTCCACCCCTCGCGCCTCCCGCGCGCGTCTATATTTACTGCACTCCTGATACACTAGGATTGATTGTGTTGTCATTACTATCAGAGAAGCGAGCATCCTGCGAGATACACATATTCTAGATAAGGTTTTATATTGCTATGTATTGTGCTGAATATCTGCTGATTTGTCCTGTGCCTGATTGTGGTAATATACGTGTAAAGGTTGTTGCCTAGAGTTTTTGTGTCCTGCCTCTCTTTATTGCACTAAGCTCCGGTCTCGAAAGAGGACCCCGCTCCACGTTAGGTGAAATAGGAACGAGAAATCGAGCCTAATTTCACCTAGCATTACAATAATAATAATAATAATAATAATAATAACAATAAAAAACGTCTCTGTGATGGAAGGATTAATCAAAGGAACCCATGGATAATAAGATGCTGTTGTGGTCATAGATTCATCTGCAACGTGAACCCGGTGGACTGCAGAGTTAAGCTGCCCTGCTACTTCAATCCATCCTTCTTTGGGGGGATAGGGAAGCATGTGAAGGCAGTTGAGCCTCCCGGACATATATTTGCCACCAGATGAAGGCGTCCTCTCCATCACCACGAATAACAGAATAGAGAGTAGACATGCCATGCTATCACTGTGTCGTGAATTGTTCAAGTGGAATAATTATGGTCATATTTGGAAAGTTACGTACCTGTAGAGGGAGTGGTGGAGAGGGACGCCTTCACGTGGTGGGGAGGCCCTGCTGCCCGGTTATACAAACGTCCCTCAACTCCTCCCTATCCCCTGAAAAGGAGGATGGTGGACTGTAGGAGAAAGGCAGTTTCAGCTTGCAGTCCATAGGGTTTACGTTCAGATAAACCTAGGACAACAACAACAACAACAACTACTACTACTACTACTGCAACAACAACGACCTACAAAGGGTCAGTTGTGGTCGAAAGTATTGTATCTTGTAATAAGCAAACTTTTCCTAGTGTGAGTATAAATTTACTACATAAACAAACATTAGTGTAGAGGAGGAGGGAAAGCAACTGCCCAGGAAAACAGTTACTGCGAAATCCCGTGGGTTATAGCGAGGACATGAAAGAATCTCAGATGAGGCGAGTGGCAAAGGAAATGATAGCAAATGAACCCCTTCAATTCTACAACATAGTTTTAGCTTATTCTTATTACTTTTAGACATTTTGTTAATTTTGGCCAAGAAATTTGTTAACTGGCAGCCTGCATTAATTTTCTCACAACCTGATTTCTCTCCCTAAGCTGAATAAAAGCATCTGAAGATAGATAGACAGTTGGATAGCGACAGAGACAGATAGATAAATAGAGAGACAGATGAAAGATGGATCGATATATAATTATACGGACAGATATATATATATATATATATATATATATATATATATATATATATATATATATATATATATATATAATTACAGACAGGTAGATATATATGAATCGATGGATAGATCGATAGACAGATAAACAGACAGATACACAGACTAATAGATAGATGGATAGATAGATAGGTAGATATATATGAATGAATGGATAGATCGATAGGTAGAAAGATCGATAAATGGATAGATAAACAATTTGATTGATAGATGGATAGTTAGACAGATAGATAGATAACTAGCAAGAATGACAGACAGAAAATAAGCCAGAGTAATAATGACGGTATTCGCGAGGTACAGTGCCAGAGTCGATCCAGGGTGGTGGAGATAAAAATGTCTCCGAAGTCCTACCTCACCATCTCCTCTGCACCTGGCCAGTGACGGACGGAAATACTAATTCTCTTCATTACGGTAAATAACGAGGCAGAAAACGATGATCAAACCCAACGATGCCATCTTAGGAATACAACCAACTTTTCACACTTGTGTAGGATTTTCATTTTTGTACAGTTAAAAAGTGTAGCGATATCATTGTACACAGTCGTACATCTAACTAGAGTAATGAATAAACACTGAAAGCTGTATAATTATGAAGTAACAAAGAAGCAGGATGAACAAGAAGAAACGGAGAGAAGGTAGATATAACGGCGAGAGTGAGTCATGTGGGCGGAACGGTGGTGGGTCGTCGTCGTTGTTGTCTGTCGTCATCAGTCATCATCACAACCCTATTTCCTATTATTATGACGAAGGGGCCTGATTCCTTATTTGCTCCAAAATGAAAACAAGCGAAAAAGAGCAAATACAGTCTGGAAATAAAGATAACTATATAACAATGATAAACTACATGAAACAACAAAAAGCAAGCGCATTATCCCATCAAGGTCTTAATAATGTAAATGTGGTTGGCATGTTTCAGTAATAACAGGCGTAGTTTTTGTTTCCTTTTTGTGTGTGGAATTCTGAAGAGCGTATAATTATCAAAGTTTTTAAGGACCTGCTCCAAGACGGTCCTGCCTGGGAGTGTTCTGGGAACCTGTTGTGTTAGCACTGGACTGGGGGTTAGGCATAGGTGCTATGTAGACGCTACGACAGCTACTCACCTCACCCAACCCCTTCACACACACACACACACACACACACACACACACACACACACACACACACACACACACACACACATTGCAGTACAAACCCATCTTCATTCCTCCACAACTCACGCTCACATAAGCCACAGCTTGCCAATACCGTACACTGTTTCATCTCACACTATCTCACGTCACACTACAAAACCTTACACAGCCACATCTCACACTGCCTTATCTTACACTGCCTCACCACACATTATACACATCCATACCTTACATAGATATATCTTATACTGCTACATGCCCCAGGCGACTAACACAAGCATATTAACGTGCCACATGCGAAAATAAACCGAGAACGAAACCTTCTCTACCTTGACTTCTCTTCTCATCACTCTTTCCTCCTCGCACCAACACCTCCTTTACTTCTGTCTCCCACTTCTTCTCTTACCAACAATTCTTTTCCGTTTATTCGCTCTTTTCTCCTCTCACCAGTACCTCCTTTCTTTTCTATCGCTCTTTCCCTCTTTTCTCCTCTCACCAACACCTTCTCTCCTTTCTATAGCTCTTTCCTCCTCTCACCAAAAATTCCTCTCCCTTCTACCATTCTTTCTTCCCCTCACCATCATCTCTCTTTTATCGCTGTTTCCTCTTCCCACCAACATTTCCTTCCATCTCTCTCTCTCTCTCTCTCTCTCTCTCTCTCTCTCTCTCTCTCTCTCTCTCTCTCTCTCACCTACAACTCTCTTCCCTTCTATCGTTCTTTCCTCTTCTCCCCAACACGTCCTCTGTCTTCAATCACTCTTTCCTAATCTAAAAAGCATCTATCCTTTTTTTTTTTTTTTTCTTTACTCCACTCCTTCTTCCTATCACAAACACTTCTTCTCTCTTTTCTCACTCTTTCTTCCTTTCACCCTTCATTCCGACGCCTGGCACTGTCGTATTGTCGTCTCGATAACGATATCTGGAGCATGACCCAGCCAGCCACGCCGACAATCACACCGCTAACGAACTGGGCATATATATTTATAAACTCCCCTAAGCTTCAGCTGTTTATGGGATTGCTTGTATACGCATTGTTTTCACTCATAGAGCCACCAAGCACTGCACCACCAGACTATACTAGTATGACTGAATGCGAAACACGAAACTATCTATGGTAACAGGTAAAGGTTGTGGTGACTTGAATATCTTGTAAATAAGTCCTGGTCTCTTATAAATAAGGTCCCTGATTTATGATGATTTAAGCACATGCGTATTCACTGTCACTAACACGTCATCTGGGCTGACAGTATCCGCCTTCATATTAACTTTGGCGCCGAGTACACAGGGAGTTAATGCACTTTTGTAGCTCTGATTACTCAAACGAGTCCAACGCGTGGCTCGGATCAGTTAGGAAAGGATCATTGACATACTACCTGGGTGGATGTTACCGGTGCAAATGATGAGTCACCCAAACCAGTATTAAGCCAGGGTCAGCTGTGTATTGGCTCACTGAAGGACCAGAGCACTTGACCTGGGAAGAGTAAGGCCAGTTTTCCACCACCCTGGCATACGACGGATGGCAAGGGAGAGAGTACAAAGTGTCCAGATTAGTAATTATTTATGCATTCGACTCTGAATATAGGATATGGAGCACATTTTCCTAGTCCAGAAGTCCATACACAACACCCCAACAGGGGGCTCGTCCGTGCACCCCCACCCCCCCAAAGTCACCTGATACATGGGTACTAAAACTCACCCTCCTTTGGTGATAAGGGGAGCGCGGTAGCTCGGTGGTAGGGTGTCGGGCTCGTAATCGTGAGGTTGCAAGTTAGCGCCCCGTCCGGTGACTGCTGTGCTGGGAGGGGTAGCGCTCTCCTGTAACCCTAGCAGGGCTATATGATCTGATGAGGTCTAGCTCGGGGATTAATCCTTTTTGGTGATAAGCAAAGGATAACACATTCAGATTTGGTGTTATGATACTAGGGGGGTTGTTTTATGGCATCTCGGTGGGACCATATAGAAAAGCTGAGAACACGGTTATAACGAACTCACAGCCACCAACAGACTGAGAACGCGGTGTGGCCAAATCGCAAGTTTTGACGGTAAGTTTTAAAGCCTGAAATGATAATGATAAATGTCTAATCTTTATACGTTTCTAATTAAATTCTGTATTAGGATGTAGATCGATCTCTATAGCAATTACAGAGTTTGCACTGTCGGCCGTAAAAAATTAGTATTAATTACATCTCAAACTCCCTTTTAATGACGCAGTTCAGTCCGATGCACCGGGTATACAGTAGAAAGAAATAAACCAACAGTGTCACGTAAGAGTCGTGTTCAGTATCACTCCGTCATCTCTGTGGGTGTATGGTTGCTGCGGACATTTGTGTGGACAGGATAATGGCGAGGTGTGGCGTGACTGAGTCCATTACACCAGCACAGTCCGTCTGGCCCCAAGTTTCTGAGTAATCATTGTGTGTGGAAGGCTGAATGATTATATCTGAAGTGTGTGTGTGTGTGTGTGTGTGTGTGTGTGTGTGTGTGTGTGTGTGTGTGTCTAAATTAAGAAAGAGTTGCATGGTTTCACAAAAAACATAATGTGTGTATGTGTGTGTGTGTGTGTGTGTGTGTGTGTGTGTGTGTGTGTGTGTGTGTGTGTGTGTGTGTGTTTGTTTGTTTGTTTGTCTAAATTAAGAAAGAGTTGCATGGTTCACATAAAACATAGACCACACAGTCCCGACGGGATGTTTGGGTCTTATTCCTAATAAATGATGTTTAATTCACTGCAGCTGTTCAAGTGGCTGTGGTTAGGGGTGTGAACAAGTCATCAAAGGTCAGGGTGTGGGTGTGTGAGAATACATGACAGGACACACTACTGCACCATACTGAATGCCCTGCCTGTGTGGGAAGCAACCTAGAAAAGTGGAATATATTTAGCCAAACTCTAAGAATCTTTATCGTGACACACCAGCCTGTCTCACGTACTCTCAGGCTCATAACTTAGTTTTCGCCTCTTCTGTATGTTAGTTTTCTCTGCTGGCAAATATTCCTAAGCTATGAGAGGCTTAGTATTTTTCCTCTGTCCCCTTCGATATGATGAGTCAGGGAGGGAGGTGCCATACCCTGTGTGTAATGTAGACGGAGTGGAGTAATAGGCAAGCTTTTGTCTTTGACTGTACTCTCGCACCTTGCCACTTCAGTCATCCTTCAGACACACCAAAATATCAGATCAGAATAGCTGCTGAAGCTGGACTAACTCAAAATATGTGACTTACTTGTGCCGACGACTCCCTGGCAGACAAGACCGTTCATAGCCATTAATATACGACACCTTATCACACGTGCAGTATATCCCAGGCCACAGAGCCGCTCAGACGTTGCTTTAACTTACACACACACACACACACACACACACACACACACACACACACACACACACACACACACACACTCACATACACTCACTAGCACATTAGCAGCACCAGCCACCACGAAGTGTCATCAATAATAGCCCTGACTGCCCAACTCCCCGCCATTAGAATCGGATTCGTTTTATAAATTGCTTAGGAAATTTCGCATGACTTTTCTTTCCCGATTATTCGGCAAAGTAAGCCTCAGTATGCTCTTGTGGGCTACTAGTGCAAATTTATCAACAGCAAAACGACTTAAATAACACACAGGAGGATGTTAATATGTACAGGAATAAGCAAAATAAATCGCGATGAACAAGGAGCATCGACACCACCTCTGCCACTTTAGAATACGGCTGCTAATATTGTGTTCCCGACTCACTAAACTTACGTGACGTCTCCCTGCCCTCATTAAAGTGGAGTAATTTACCTTGGAGTATCGGGGTGATTAAGTGGCCAGGGTGCATTATATCCACAGTTGGACCCGTACCGTAGTTATTTACAATCAAGAAACGTAACTACATCAGCCACAGTGGGCAGGGATTCATAAAGGTGCTTAGCCAGTTCTTACGATAAACACGTCTCGTTAGCTCTTAATTACTGAGAGGAATTACATTATTAGGCTGTGTGTTTTCTCTTTTTCTTCTCCTCCTTTTCTTTATTTTTTTCCTTTACAGTTCAGTCTAGTCTGCTTGTGAATTAGTTGATAGCTGTATGAGTTAGAATTTTAAATACTAAAATGAAAGATCATAGACGCAGCTTAAACTGAGTAGGTTTATGAATGCGTGTCCAGCACAATTTGGTCTGAGGAAGGGTGGTGGTGTGGGTTGGTTAGACACAATCGAACGCATTTTTTTTTTTTTATGGTAATTCATCTTGTGGGTCGTACTTAAAAAAGATCGTAACCAACTTGACGATGAAGTCCCCATTACCGTTACCTGTTATCCCCTATCATTTTACTTTCCTTATAATTTGTCATTTATTTTTCAATCCAGTTTGACTGTGAAATATTTGGCAGTTTTATTAATGAGGACAGAGGTATGTAAAAACAGTATTAGTGTATTTTAAGCTTATGATCTTTATAAATACGACAGTTGATCATTATTTCACCCAAGTGTTTGCACATGTCTTAAGAATTCAGCATAGGAGATTAAAGTCACGAGCCTTTATTACGAATACCTGGTACTTTTATGTCACGAATCTTTAATACGGATACCTGATACTTTTGTCTCGAGTCTTTATTAAGAATACCTGGTACTTTTATGTCACAAATCTTTATTACGGATACCTGGTATTTTTCTCGCAGAGAAAACAAAAATGCATTCGGCAACAGTATGCAGTCTACAGTTTATTCTTGCAACCACCAGACCATTTCATTGAGTTGGGGCCCACAATCCGCTCGCTCGATGTGTAGTGTTGCTTTCAGGTGACTACATTGAGCAATAAGACAAATTAGTTTCTGTAGCCCAGGAGGCCATTCACTGTGCTGGATGATAGCCATATAATCAAAATGTCATCTGATGATTTTGTGGGTTCTGGCAGTCCAGTCGGATGGACCCGTAAAAGTTTACATCTGAGGATAGGTTGAGATTTATTGCTTATAATCATAATGCCTCTCTTGGGCGAGTGAAGTTGATTATCCTTGTCTTAAATGTCTGAACTGAGAATTCTAACCTCGGCTGCCTAAGCTCCCGATAAGACAAAATAAAGGGGGGGAAGGGATCAGATGATATATAGATAGATGGATGTAAGAGGGAACCCTTGTAGTGTGTGTGTGTGTGTGTGTGTGTGTGTGTGTGACAATCTAGTGCATTCTCCATCGTATTAAATCTTCATCTAAATGGTATTAATCACTTCAACCCGTGGAGGTAATTTATATCTTGTTGTTGGTGCTGCCATGTGATCTTATATAGCTTAGGGAAGCACTCTGGTAGCGAAGATGTTTCTGAAGGCTGTATGCAGCCCTGCCACACAGAATAGACTCTCGTGAACTTAATAAAATTAGCGGAGATTGCTTGTGAGATTTATGGCACAAGTCGTCTTTTGAACAAATATCAGTTGCTTTTCTCACCACGATGAACCTCCATGTGATCGACATTAAGGGCGAAGGTGCTGTCAGGCTCGAAAAATATAAGTTGTCATTATGTCTTACCTGTGGATTGACCTTGATTAATCCCTTCAATCCGACCATGTCTTTTGCATCTAATAAGGTTATGGTTAGATGACTGTATTCAGCTGAAGGGTGGGATCTTATAATGATGGGGTAAAGAAGTCTCTCATGGACAAGCGAAATAGTCTGGTGGTAGTATTAAAATAGTATGGGCGTTCTGGTCTTCTCACTCTAAGCCTTCCACCTGGGAATATCTCTGCACAAAGCGGCAAAAATAAGATTAAAATGACGCCCTCCAAGCCTAGTGAAGAAGTATGAATGTAAGCACACCTTCAAAACTGCCTTGCTATCATATTCATACCAGTAATGATGGCCTCCACCCCAAATGTTCTCCATGACAGTCTCTCTTTTCTCTTCTAGTCCTCCAGTTCGAAAAATCTACTCTGTACTGAGTAAGATCATCCAACAGAACCAATAATAAATGATGCTTATGGTATTCACGAAATTCTTTTGTAAGCCCTCGTCCAAAATCGCGGTGCTAATGTGTCTACACCTATGATAACCCCCTCACCCACCCCAGGTCTCTTCTCCACTGCTTTCTCTCCTCCCTTTCTCATTATTTTCCCCGCTGGTCTGAATTACGACGCAATATTTCTCTTGTATCCACGTTCTCTAGGGAAAAAAAAATGCAATATTTCAAAACTGCGCATCCCAGCCCCCTTCCATCCTCAACCAGACAAACACAATCCACTCTCTCTCTCTCTCTCTCTCTCTCTCTCTCTCTCTCTCTCTCTCTCTCTCACTTTCGTGCAGTAATTTTTATAACCGAGTCTTGGGTTCACAACCACAGTTTCAAGAGTGTTCACAACGGGTTATAAAGACTGGGAAATTTTGGGGGAAAACCAAGAAAATTCAAGACCAAAAGTGACTCATGATGGACTTCAGTTCGATCCCCAGCAAGGATGGGGTCAAATACGTATTTGTATTTGTATTTGCAAATACACAAAAATCGATATTTGTATTTCATTTGTACTTGGGAATTTTAAAAGTTGCATATTTGTATTTGAATTTGTATTTGAGCCTTGTATTGCCATATTTGCTTCAAATGCAGTCAAATACACTCATATAAAATTGCTAATTTTGCATGTCATTGTGATAAAATTACTGCCAATAGTGAATTTTACTTTTCTTCATAAATAAAAGTTGGCATAGTTGGCATCTTGTCTACCACTCTCATTCAAAGGATAATGTACAGTATTATACTTGTCAGAACGTGTTCCAAACCTGTTAGCCTATGCTGAGTGACTGTGAGAGTGAGATCAGCACCGGAAGCCAGCAGTCACTCGTACAGCCAAGATGTCTAGTACTGTATTTAGATGTTTTGGACCTAAGCAGCCTGGTTCTGACCCTAGCCAGTACATCGTTGAGTGTAATTATTGCAACAAGAATGTTGCTGGCTCCCTCAAGAGCACATCCAATCAATGGACACATTTAAAAGTTAGCTTACTTAGTTAATATTACCATTCACTAAGTTACGCAGTAATCTATAGGCCTTCAGCCAAATTAATGATGACAACTTAGATGTTACACATAAAAAGGTAACTGGGTACGATGCATGAATGCCCCGCGATGATCATTTTATTTATGGACGAAAGTAATTACAGAGCTGGTGAAGGGTATAAAAGCTCGTCACAGACATAAGTTTATCCCTCCTGACGTTTGTGGCCTTCTCCCTCCCGATTACCCCTGGATAGATGTGTCATATATTACACGATATATCATCCCAAGGCCATTTGACTTCTACATTTAACTTAAGGTTCGGCGAAGGACGAAGCAGAAGCAGGTTTATGGTACAAATTCGTGGACAAAAGCAACTCTTATAAAGTGGCTTATAAGATAGAGATCGTGGCTGTGACTTCACGGTGCTTCAGAGGGCTTCAAAGCGGATAATAAGGGATGAAGAAAACTCATACACTGACTCAGGGCTGAGAGTAAAAGGCCGCGCTGCTGCCAGCATTTCACCTTCTGCCTCAAAGGCGGACCACACAGGTAGACAACCACTCTCGCACCCGCACACGCACTTACAAATAGTTCTAATACACACACACTTTCTTGATCTACGTATATTTGACTTCTGCGACTACTGAACAAGTTATTCGATCAGGAATAGCGTCCGATCCCCTCGTAAATATCGCATAATCACTCTCTCTCTCTCTCTCTCTCTCTCTCTCTCTCTCTCTCTCTCTCTCTCATTACTACAGGAAGCAGTCTCTCAGTGTCAGTATGTACCCCTCTCCCCTCTTAAACAAGTACACAGCAAATATAGTAAAGAACAACCCTGCCTTCCTACCATTCCACATATACCTTCGTTGCACCACATAAGGTACGTACCCTTTGTCTTTCCTTTATACAATAGCACCCTCTCCATTCACCCTTTCTCCTTTCTTCCCTTTCTCTTCCTCCCGTCGTCCATTCTTCTCTCCAGTTCCTTTTCCCTCTCTCTATTTTCTCGTCTTACCCCACCCCCCGCCTTTTTTTCTCACTCTCCGCCCTCTTCTGTAGTAACTTTACTTTCTCGCTCTACCTTTATTTTCCAGCTCCCCCTGTCTTCCTCAGGCATCTCACTGTCTTCTTCTATCCCTCTTCACTTACTTTCATCTCCCTTCTCTCTCTCTCTCTCTCTCTCTCTCTCTACTCCCGTCTATCACTTTTCTTCCCTCTCTTTCTCTCCCTTTCCTCTTTTACCCTTTCCATACTCTATGTATTTCCTTAACTCTCCTTTTACCTTTCCGTCTTTCCTTCCTCTCCCCTTATCTCCCTCATCTCGTCTTCTTTACTTCCCCATCCCTTCTCTCCTTTCTCCTATTCATTTTCCCTCTCCTTTTTTCACCTTCCCCCTCCCCTTTATTTTCATGACCTCCTTTGTCTTCTTTCAAATCTTACCATTCCTCTTTCCTCTCCTTCCTCATTCTCTTCCTCTTCTCTCCCTCTCCCTATTCTCTCCCTTTCCTTTGCACCTCTCTTTTACCTACCTTCCATCTCCCCTACCTTCCTCCCTATATCCTCCCTCTCCCTGGGCATCTTCTTCTCCTCCTCCCGTCTTTTCCTCTCTTTTTTTCATATTATTTGTCTCATTATTACTTACACTTCTCTGTCACCTACTCTTCATCTCCTCCCCTGGTCACTCCTCTTACATATCCTGTTTGTGCTCCGCACTCCCTCGCTCTCCCTCCTGCACCCGTTTCTCACTCTCTCGTTACCTTTGCCTTCTTTCAGGACCCTCTCCTCTCTCCCTTCACGCACTTGATCCTTCTTCTCTCCAGCGTCTATCCCTTTCCTTTTTACCCCTCCTACGTCTGTAGGTGTGGAGTGGGGCTGGTGGTGTAATGGTTAGCACACCTGAGGCCTGGTAGTGTTCCTCGGTACCGCATACCTTCACGTTTCAGCACTTTTGCGATGAAACCCATGTATTCTCTTGGCCGTGCCAACACCCACCGCATGTACTGAACACATAGTAGATATATTTTTATGACATTTCATTGGATCTGATGAAATATCAGTAGACTGATTTAGCGAATTTCAGCAAATCAGACTGTTCATTTCCATCATCCTCGGATCGAACTCGCCTCCTTTCTTACACCAGGCGACTTCTTTAACTATTTGTGGGCGTCCATCCCACAATCTCAGTGAGAGTCGGTGGGGCTCGAACCCACCTCTCCGGCGCGGCCCCTGAATGTGATCGGTACAGAACCGCCGAATCAGCCTCCTCATCACTGCTTCCACTCTCTATTTTTCTTTCTCTCTCCCCTCAGTCACTCTTCCTTCCCCTTGCCTCTTCCCTCATCTCTCTCCACCACCTACCCTTTTCCGTCGTGACATATTTACACCCTCCCTGCAACCTCATTCCTTTTTCACTTCTTCATCCTCTCCCTCTTTTTTCACATCCTCTTGCGTTCTCTTTCTCTTTACTTTCTTCCCCTCTACTCTCTCTCTCTCTCTCCTGTATCGTTGTTCCTACTCCCTTCCTCCCCGTCACACAGTCATACCCATCGTCCTTCCTTCTCCCGTATTTCCACCCTTCCTTTATCCTGCACCACTATTTCTCTTTCTCTCCTCTCTTACCATCTGTTCTCTCTCTTCTTCTCTCCTCTCCACTGTTCTTCCCCTCCTCTTCCATATTCATTCACTCCCTTCTTGTTCGCTTACCTCTCCCTCTAACACCATCCCCGTCTCCTCTCTATGCCTGTCTATCTTCCCTCTCCCCACGTCTATCTCATCTATTACCTGTTTCTTCTCTCCACTCCACTCCATCCCTTTTCCCTCTCTCCTGTCCCCTCTCTCCCTCACTCTCCTTTCCCCCGTACCCCTCCTCTTATATCTCTCTTCCTCAACCTTTTTTTCTTCGTCCCTCACATTTCTTCTTTCCCTTCTCACACCCTGCCAACCCCTCCTGTCTCCCCTGATCACTACACACACTCGCCCCCACCACAGTCCTCCTAAGTTTGCCCTTCTTTCCCTTCCCCTCTCCAGTATCACTTATTTTTTTCTCTCTTATTCAGCTCAATGTAAAGCTCTTCTCTGATCTATTTTTCCCTTCCATCCCTTCACGTCTCACCCTCACGTGTCCTTTGCCCACTAAGTCTCCCTTGTCCTTTTTCCTGTGTACTTCTCGCTTTTAGACTTCCCTCCACACTACTTTCTATTCTTCTTCTTCGTCACTGCACATTCCACCCGCACCTACCCTTAGTCTCACGTCCATAAAACCCCTTCCACTTACTACCCTTTTTTTTTTTTTAGTTCCTTTTTCTCCTCTCTTCCTCTGTCCATCTTCATCCTTATTTATGCCATTCTCTTCCCGCTTTTCTCCATCGTCTTCCCTTCTTCATTCCCCCCGCCTCCCCATCCCTGACTACAACATATTCTCCATCCCTCCTACTACTTTTAATCCTCTCTGTCCGTTATATTTATTCCATTATTATCAGTCCTTCCGTCATCCCTATTTCCTCTTTCCCAGGGCTGCCCTTCCCTCTTCCCCTCCACTGACTCTTCTCACTCCCTTCCTCCCTCATCCTCTCAAACGTCACTTCTTTGTACTTCTTTTTTATTTTTCTTCCACCTACTTCCACTTTTTTCTCTTCTTATTTCTTCCTGCTCCACTTAACTTCTGTCCTCCCTCTATTTACCCTCCTCTATTCTTACCCTCCTCTCTCATTGCCCTCCTTCCGTCTCCCATACCCACCCACTTCTTTTCTCCTTTACTCGCCACATCACTTTTTTCTCGCCTTGCTTCCTCGTTCTTTATCCTCTTCTTTCCACTTTCCCCTCCATTCACCTACCCCTGTGCTTTTATTCAGTTTCCCAGCCATTTCTTCAACAATCCCATATCTGTACCCATCTACTCTTTTACCATTCCCTTCCCTCCAGTTACCCCTCTCTCTCTTTACCTAGCACTTTCCCTTCTCCACACATTCATCAAAATAAAAGGGATACTGTCAAAGGTGGAATAGGAGGAGGGAAGGAGGAATTCATCGAACAGATGATGAAACAGAAGGTGGTGTTAGTACACAGTGGCGCGATATAGATTTGGCTGTATGGTTGTTCACTCTCTTCACCTACCCGTTTCTCTACTACTCCAGGCATTAATATAGTCATAACACAATATGTACTAGTTATAGGCATTTGTATATGTCTATTGTATCAGGTAGAGAAACAAACATTCCCTAGCCCAGACTACCAAGAATGTCAAACACACGATGTAACTCACGGAAGCCAGTTAGCCACGTGACGGAAGCGTGCTGGACATTACACATACACACATACACAGACGCATGTCAGCCAGCCGGAAACCAGGGAGTAATATATACCTAGAATTCAGGTGTAGGAGCCAGAAGGAGATTGGGGAGAGTAGGATATGGGCAGCAGAGTAGGAGGTTGGCAGCCAGTAAGAGATTAGCTGTCACTGTGACAATCAGTGGGCCATGTCACTCTGTCCATCACACAAGTGCAGGGGTAGGTAGTGAACAATATAACTGTGTCACAATAAAACCCCTTAACTCCAGGGTGTCTCTACCTCGCCTTCACTCACGAAACAAGATAGGCAGGGGGGAGGGGGAGTCGAAGAAAAATCAACCTCTTTACATTGGTAGTAGGCCACATTAATCTATACTGGTGACATAGGTGCCACGCCAATCTACAACTACAATCCCAACCTCCAAAGCTACGACTGTTATCTACATTTGGCAGCAGCAGTAATCTACGATCCTCTACGATACCCGACACTGGTGGCAACAATTCTCTACATTATCCACACTGGTGACACCTACCTATCAAGATACCTACCTACCTACCTATCTAAATATTGATACTACCTCTCATCCTTATTCCACTCCTCCCTCTTCTTCCCCTCCTCACCCTCTCTTATCTTCCTCACCCCTTCTTCTTTTTCCCGCCAGCTCCCATTCGTTATCTGAGACAACCGCGACCAACACCACCAAAGAACAACGAGGGAGGCAAAACTGGGGAGTGTGTAAAAAACTAGTTACGTGGCCTCCCATGGGAACCATGCCATCAGAGGGCGCAACCTGGCCATGATTTTAGTTAGGAATGATTTCATTATACATTCTTTCTCGATTTTAAAACATGATGGATTTACAAATCTGGCATTCTTGTGGTCTACTGTAAATAATTCCTTAAAAAACCTAGGTACTCAAAGCTGTGGTACTTGTAAACAAGTGCATTCAGTTAAACGTATGGATTTTCAACGCAGAACATATACAAACCTGGATTTTAGTAGGCTTCGATGCGCATTTCCTTATGAAACATATGATTTACGAAGGTGGACTTCCTACAGTAATTGTAAATCATTCTTTGTTAATCATATGGATTTACAAAGCCTGGTTACCTTTGGTGAGGTATGTCGCTTCAAAGGAAATTTGCATCAACTGTTCTCCTCTTCTTCCTCGTTTTCCTTCTCCCCCTCCTCACTATCGTCATCAATATCTTCACCACCACCACTACCATCACCATTATCATCATCATCATCCCAACATTATTTCCCCTTAATTAATGGAGTGAGTAGAGCGGATAAACATGGGTAGGATTACATAAAACTAAGAGAACTACAAACAACACCCAGTAGAATGGATGATGCAACCACTCAGCCATCATTCACGCCCTCAAAATTCTAGACTGTACTTCACAAACACACGATTTCGACAGAATGTGCTGTATTTTATTCATTAAGTCACTTCAGACCAACTGCTGTTTTGCTGTTTAATTTTAGTATTACCTGGTGATTTTATTAAGATCAGCAGAGCTTTTACGAACTTTAGGGGTCATGCTGCCTTCATAACCTACTCTATCAAGGGCCTCTCGAAAACTAAATAAAATAATATGTAAGACGTAAAAATAAAAGGAAGACATACTGAATGTCAACAGGTTCAGGGGTTTAATCTATGTCCATCCACCAATCACCCATCATCCCAGCCTTATTGTCAATTAACCCATTCAGTCTGTTGGTGGATAATTTATTTTTTCTGCTTGATGAGTTTTGTTAACGGTGAGCGGGACGATTTGAAGTGACGGTGCTACTCGTATAGATAGTCTCCAGTAATTCAGTGGGACAGACAGACAGAGAGACAGGCAGAAAGTGCGGGACTGTCTTCTAATTCCTAACACGTGGCACTCTGGCAATGGAAAACTGACCCTTCCTAGTGGCATCTCCAGCTGGCTCTCTTTCTCTCTCTCTCTCTCTCTCTCTCTCTCTCTCTCTCTCTCTCTCATACACGGAGCTAATGTATTCAGTAAGTTGAGCACTTCAGGGCATTCCCAGCTGGCACGTTCTGGGATCTCAGGCAAATTACCTTACACACACACACACACACACACACACACACACACACTTCTTTCTTATTAGCCTCTCTCTCTCTCTCTCTCTCTCTCTCTCTCTCCACTGACCCCCCTGTTGTTTCCTGTCCCTCACACATTCCTTGGTGCCCTACCATCACATTCGTTCCCTCCTCATCATCATCGCCTTCCCTGCAATTTCCTCTCCTTCCTCTCCTCTTCTCTTTTCTCTCATTCCATAAATTCTCACCATTATTCTTGCTTCCTCTTCTCTCTACATTTTTCTCCTTCTCTGTCAGTATAATATTCCCTATTCTCTCAACGTATCCTTTTTCTTTATATCTCCCCCTTCATTTACTGCATATTTTCCTCTTCCCTGTCCCCCGATTCACATAGGATTCCTTTATATCTATCTATCTATCTATCTTTCTATATCTATCTATCTATTTATCTATATATGTATATAGATAGATAGATACTGATATAAATTCTCTCCTTTTTTTCCTGTTCTATCTGCTCGTTTTTATTATCACCCTTACATACCTTCCCCTTTTCTTCTCTCTTTCCCTATTTAACATCTTTTCTGTCTTCTTTCTTCCACGTGCTCTCTCTCTCTCTCTCTTCCAAACCTTTACCCTACTCTTTTATAGCTCTCTCTACCCTTCCACCCATTTTTGCCCTTCCTGCCGATTCCCAACTCATTTCCCACCGCTCCTACCCTTTCCACGCCTCAAAATTCCTCTAATGGATTTCAAAGCCTCTCTTCCTCTCCATCCTCAATGGCATCTTCCTGATTTCGCTTCATTACATTCCACGTCTATCTATCTATCTATCTATAGCCCGACGCCCTAATCCCGCAAAGGGTGGCCGCAGACAAAACGCCTCCAAGTCACTCTGTCACCCACCATTTGACTCCCCTCCCCCCAACTCACCCCCCCCTCCCTCATATACCTCTCAACTCCATCCCTCCACCTCATCCTCGGTCGACCCCTCCCTCTCCCTCCCTCCACCTCACCTACATACACCCTCTTAGTCAGTCTTTCATTCTCCATCCTCTCCACATGTCCAAACCACCTCAGTGTATTTCTCCTAATCTTTTCAACCACATCCACATCTACCCCACAACGTTCCTTCACTTCTTCATTCGTCAACCTGTCCCTCCACGTCACTCCACATGCTCCTCTCAAGTAACTCATTTCCACTGCTCTCACTCTTGACTTGTTCCCCTCTTGCAAGGTCCACGCCTCGCTTCCATACGTCAGGGTAGGGATCACAATACCATCATGCAGTGACTTCTTAACTTCCATACTCACCTCCCTATTTCTCATCACTGCTTTCAGTGTGCCAACAACCTTCCTTCCCTGCTGTACCCTTTCACTTACTTCATCCCCCAAAGTTCCATCCTTACTCATCACACTACCCAAGTACTTGAATGCACTCACATTCCACGTGCTACTACTTTTTCTCTTCTCGGCTTTCATCTTCTTAGCTAACACACTTCCTCTTTCCTTTCATCTCCTCCTCCTCATTAGTTACTTTACTCCCTTTCTTTTATTTATTTATTTGTTTTTCCTTTTTTCCATCACTTGTATGGTAAACGATCGAAAGATTATATTCTAGTCCTCCCTATCCCCTGGAAGCCTGGCAAACTGAGGATGGATGATGATGAAGATGATGATCATGATGGTGATGATATTGATGATGAGGTTGATTACTTTCTCTTTCTCTCCCAGCAAAGACTTGGGATCCTAGTTAGGGATGGAGTGAAGTCCTTCATATAAGTCAAAGTAAGATGCAGTCAAGCCTCTGTATCATGTTTACCTAACAATGAAAACTAGACGACTGGGGACATAAATACTGAACCACTTCATTACGATAAAGAACTAGGCAGAGAACAATGGCCGTAAAAACCATGTGGGGCCATCTTTATAGCTCAACAGCCTTTTCAGAACATTATGTAAGAGTTTCATTACTGGTGGACTAGTAGGTGGAATGATATTGCTGTTCGTAACTCCGTAACTGGACACGGCGTGAGGATATCAAATGAAATGGCGGGATATATATATATATATATATATATATATATATATATATATATATATATATATATATATATCTATCTATCTATCTATCTATATATATATATATATATATATATATAGCCTCCGTGGTACAGTGGTAAAGTGTGCGTTTTCGTACACTAAAGAACGAGGGTAATAATAAACTTTGGGAGCGTTCTTCAGGCCACGTACTGCATTGGTGGACATAAGGGGTGCTGTGGTTGAACCAGTGTCGCATACTAATAAAGTATGCTTGCACCAAGTCGGCTTGCGTGGGCCGATTACACTTGGTTCACAGACTACACACACATCTAAAGCCACTTCAACACTACAATTACACTTACAAGCACTTCTCACCCTACATACAACCTCTACTAGACAACCTAAGCCACATGGTAGAGATACATTGGCTGTATCGTCCCCACTTCGGTCGGGATAGGCCGGTCCTGTAGTGGATACTCATACGGCTGACGAGATGATATATATATATATATATATATATATATATATATATATATATATATATATATATATATATATATATATATATATATATATATATATACGTGCTGTACCTCTCTTCATGATCGGTTCCGTACTTCTTCCCCTGTCGTTCCCTTTACAGTCATCAGTCTAACTGTGGCTGTCTATCCATTTCTCTCAAGCTGTCTGTTCATTTCTTTCAGTCAGTCTGGATATCTATCTTCTAATCTGTCTATCATTTCATCTATCATGGTACTCATTTATTCATCACCAGTTAATCCAGTTAATCATTTTATCTTCGTATCTGCCGGTCAAACTACGTATCTCTCCTTCAATCTTTCCCTAATCATGGTCTGGTGCTCATCTATCTCTCCATTTAATGTTAACATCTCTTCTCTCCCCTCCCCCTCTATCCTATCATTCTTTTCTCCCCCTTTTATCCCTTCACCTGTTGAAGAGAGGGAACGAAAGAAGGGGAGGGGAGAGGGGAAGTGGTGATGGAAAGAGGGGAGGAACGGGGGAGGGAGGAAGTTAGTGACAAAGGGAGAAGGCGAAGGAACGTGAAGGGAGAGAGAGGGAGGGAGGAGGGAGAGAGGAGAGACAAAGAACCTGAAAATTAAGACGGAGACAGACAAGAGAGAGAGAGAGAGAGAGAGAGAATTTCTGTGTGTGTGTGTGTGTGTGTGTGTGTGTGTGTGTGTGTGTGTGTGTATGTGTGTGTGTGTGTGTGTGTGTGTGTGTGTGTGAACTCGATCAAAAATTTATCTTTACGACTCTTCCTCTTTAATTTTGAGACTGAAAGAAACAAATGAAAATGTTCTCCAGTAAGTACTCATAGATGTACATGGCCAGTAATTTTATCAGTACGACTTTAAGAAACAACTTATGCAACACAAGAAGTAAACATTTCATTCAGAGATAATCATTTAATAACGCGATAACCATTTGCGCTCATTGTGATACCATCGGTCAGTTGTGTAAAGAGAGTTTTTTGATCGAGTTGTTTATGTGTATGATTTTGAAAGCCTTTGACTGCAGTCATTAATGTTGTTACTCGTCTGGGAATGAAAAGTAATGAAGGCAAGTATAAATACAGCGAGACAGAATGAGTATTATTGGTTTGGTTTGGAAGCCATTATTAGGTTCTGACACGGTTTAGAGGCTGTGTAAAAGAATTACTGGTCGCACGATTGGCGGACTGATATAAGAAAATGTACCCAAGGCATACACAATCAAGCTTACTTCCTTACCCAACGCTGTCCTTCTGCTATAAAAGACGACGACTGCAATAGTCACTGTGTCGGTGTATTTCTAATCGTCTTTGGTGCCAACGTGCGGAGTGAGCAGACCAATCCTGGATCCACAAACCTTACCACACAGTCGGCATGCCAAGTCCGGGTTTGCTGGGAGAACTCTGTTTTGGTTGTTCCTCTGATGTCTACACTTTTCTCTAGCCAGGTTCTGAGCTTCTTCTAGATAAATGGTTCCTTCGCTGCAGAGGGCTCGCCACACACACACACACACACACACACACACACACACACACACACACACACACACACACACACACACACACACACACACACACACACACACACGCACGCACACACACACGCACACACACACAAACGCTAAGTAAAGGAGCATCCATGAAAAACAGAAGGCCACATTGACTCCATTAGTCGTGAGATCAGCAAGTAAACACAGAACCTGATATTTCTTTCCCATCTTCCTGACCTACCACCATTACTTACCCTGCCTCACTTCAACTCACCTCCCCTGCCTCACTTCCTGTCCCACTATCCACGCCTCATTGCTGCTTCACCCACTGCCACACTACCCCTTCCTCACCAGTCTTGCCTCATCTCCCCTACCTCACCACCCCTGCCTCACCTTCCCTCCCTACCACCCGTTCCTTATCTCCACTGCCTCTCCACCCTAGCTTCACCTTCCCTGCTTCATCACCTTTGATTCACCTTCTCTTCCTCATTCTCTCTGTTACATCTCCCCTGCCTCAACTTCCTGCCTCACCTTCCTTCTCTCATTCGCCTTCCTCTCATTCCTATCTCATCTCCCGTTTCTCGTCTTTCCTGTCTAACCCCTTGCTTCACCCTTTGCCTCTCAACCTCTGCCTCACCCCCCTTTTCACTCCCCTGCCGTGCTTCACCTCCCTGCCGCAGCTTGTTCCTCACTTTCCCTACATTACATCCCCCTGCCTCTCCTTGCAGAATGTCCTCGCACTCATCTCTTTCTTTCCCTATCGCGATCTTTTACGTGCCTATCTATTTGTCTGTGTATGTACAGTATGTATGTATGTGTCAGTCTTTCTTTCTGTATACTTGTCTGTCCATTTGTACTTTGTATTAGCTAACTATTATTCATTTCTTTGGCTTCTTATTTCCTTCTGTTAAATCCACTAACTTCAACCTACCTTTTCGATGAATAAAATCATGTAGTGTTTGCATATATATATATATATATATATATATATATATATATATATATATATATATATATATATATATATATATATATATATATATATATTGTTATTAAAGAGGCTAGCTAACACTATATAATCCTTATAATATGAGAGTTATTTCTTCCTGATCTGAAAATAATCGTCTGATGGATGTAGAAAAAAAATTTAAAAGAGGCCTTAATACTGGAGGGGTTTCGGAAATGAGGCTGTTACTTCTACTAGAGTGATTTTTCCTCCGTTTATCATACATCTCACTCACACAACCCTGTTATTCTCTTCTTTTGCCAAAGATGTAATAATTCTGTAAGAGTTAATGTTTTCACTTAATTTATGTATTTTTTCACACTGTTGATGCTACCGCCAGATATTATTAACCTCAGGAAAGACGGTGCGGACACAGCAGGAACTATACCAGTGCAAGCTGTCTCCAGTATGTTGAATAAAATAATGTGGTAGTAATATCAGTAAAATGGAAAATAAGTCACTTGATTCAATGGTTATGTAACAAATATCACTCTTGTCCATTGCATATCTTATTCCATCAATCCTCCTACTCATACTTTACAAAAGTATTATTCCTTTCTGTTTCAAAGGTGGTAGAATATTACCACACTCAGTGTGAGATTGTTTTCTTCTGTCATTATTCCGAGCCATATTTTACAAAGGTCATACCTCTCCATTGCAGTTGTTGTCTCCTTGCACCCACGACTCGCCCTCACTCCCACATCCACTCAGCACTAAACACGGTATCAGTCAGTGACACGTGACGAAGTTGCATCTCAAGGTTGCATGCAACGGCATGAGACAACATTTGGATTATGGACATAATGTGCTCTTTGTCTGTGGTACTGTATAACTTTCGTCCATCCATCTAACTGCTTATTTGTTTATTTATATGTACGTCTGTCCATCTGGTTACCTATCTACTTGTCTCTCTGTCGGGTGTCTGTTAGTCGACGCATACTGTATATCTTACTCTTTATCTATCATTTTCATAACCTGCATATCTGTCTGTCTGTCCATCTATCTGTCTTTCTAAGTCTGTCTGTCTTAGCTGATGTCTAACTCAATGGCTTCATACGTATCAACAATTGCTTTATGTATGTACCAGCAGGGGTACCCGGCGTTGCCTGGCCAAAAAGACGAACACTCTAATCCTATTTGTTCTAGTTCAATCGTTCTTTCAGCTCCAGAAACACCATGCACATCTTGTGCTTCTGAAAAGGGATTATAGGAGGTCCAGGAACTTTCTATTTCAGCTTTCGCAGACTAGCGCACAGTATTTGTGCGCACTTGTTTACTATTACCGGTGACTTCAAATGACCTCGGAGGTCAACCTCACATAGCCTATGTCCGAATTGGAGATCATGTGAGTCTCCATGCCAAACATTGGGTTGCAGGGGTACCCGGCGTTACCCGGGCCAAAAAAAGGCAAACACTCCACCTGTGACCTCAAGTGACCCAGATCTGAATTTTGACCCACCATAAAACCTTCCTTGGATCGCCCTAATTCAGAATATATACGGGTCTGGGGGTCTCTGGCCCTTGGTTTGGGCGTGATTGAAGGACAAACAAGTAAACATCGCGGCTCTTTTATATACAATATAAAGATTTAGCAGCGGTAACCTATTGCTAGAATTCGTCTGTATAGCGGCCGGCTTGCACACACCTGACATGGGAGGGGCAGTTCTGCTATCAACGTTCATGCCGTGATTTTAGAATATCAGAAGTTAGCAGAAATAAAATATAAAGTTGTTTTCAGCCAGTGGTTACCTCACAAAGCCAGTTTTGTCAGAACGGTGGTGCAGATTAAATAGCAGAATTCCTGTGCAGTGTAAACCTTGCTTCATCACGAACCTCAAACACAGCACCGTCGCCTGACCAAAGAGTCGGGCCAGAACAGAAAGCATTCCTATTTGTTCGGTAAAAAAGAAGAAAAAAAAAAGGTATTTGTTCATCCGATCTGGCGATGGACGCCTTCACGCAAGGTCTCAATATGGCCTGGCGGTTCTGCTACTCATTTATACAAACGCCTCAAAACTCCCTCCCTATCCAAGATAAGGAGGAAGGCAGAATGCAGGAGAAGGGCAACTTTAGCCTGCAGTCCTCTGAATCTACGTTCAGATGAGTGTGGGTCACAAACAGTATTAACAAGAAAGTTTAAAACCACATACCTATTTCTAATCACCTCATCGGCCTCATGATGTTACTATTGTCGGTTTCCTTTCACCTGAAGGAACTGGTCCACTCCCACAACTTGAATACAATTCACCTGGTGTTAGCCTGAACAAGGTACGATTTCTTTGTTCGGCCGAAACATCGCTGAACATATTACATTTCCGGCTCCCTACGTTTTTATTGAAGCATAGTTAACCCCTTTAATGTGGCGACGTGTTTTTCACTACCTTCATGCTCCTTTCAGTCGACTATGTTCAGATTACGACAGACTTCAGAATTGAGGAGGTTAAGCGTAGCCTTCGCATCTTCAGTAAGACTCCCAGAACTGAATAAGATCGTATGGACGCGGCAAAAAGACGTTTTCAGATTGAAATGGTTAAATCATCTGACGTTAGCGGAAACAGAATGCAAAGTAGGCGATTGCCAGCTAAGGGGTTAAGCCACTGTAAACCCTCTTCCCGTCCTGCCACTCACCACCAAGTCCTGTGCAGCATCTTCCGGCTGCCTGCCTGCATTTACAGGTTAAGAAAACAGACTGAAACTATGTGAATACCGGTATACTGTATATATATATATATATATATATATATATATATATATATATATAATCTCATCAGCCATTGAGTGTCTATTGCAGGACCGGCCTATCCCGACCTAAGTGGGGACGATACAGCCAATGTATCTCTACCAAGTGGCTTAGGCTGTCTAGTAGCGATTGTATGTAGGGTGAGAAGTGCTTGTACGTGTAATTGTAGTGTTGGAGAGGCTTTGGATGTGTGTATACTCTGTGAACCAAGTGTAATCGGCCCGCGTAAGCCGACTGGGTGCAAGCATACTTTATAGTATGCGACACTGGTTCAACCACAGCACCCCTTGAGTCCGCCAATGCAGTACGTGGCCTAAAGAACGCTCCCAAAGTTTATTACCCTGGCGGGGCGCAAACCCTCGTTCTTCAGTGTACGAAAACGCACACTTTACCACTGTACCACAGAGGCGCTCTCTCTCTTTCTATATATAATGGGATGGGAAGCTTCCTAGCACCTCTTCCTTGGCTATAATTATATTCTTCATGTTACACCTCAACATTCGCCCATATATTTTATATTACATTATTTGCATCATCAAAATACACGAGGATACTGAGGAGTAATGTGGGAAATAAGTTATTAAGAAAGAGGTGTTACTAGAACTTTGAAGCCAGTTAGGATACAACTAAAAAAAAAAAAAAATGAGTTTCGTAATTTAATCATCAGCCACAGTTCTGGCACATTTCACAATGACCATACCATTCTATAATTCCAGTGTAAAAAATGACATAAACCCAGTTTATTTTATATTTTATGGCTGAATTTCTGCGCTTCCATTTTTGCGGAACCAGACCCACCAACGGCACCTTCAATGTTTACCAGGGTGATGTAGTAGGCTGGTGTCTTCCCCCCCCCTTTCTCTCTCTCTCTCTCTCTCTCTCTCTCTCTCTCTCGTGTAGTAGGAACGTTCAAACTCATTTTTCATGGCGCGGCGTTAGCTCCTGAGGCAAAAACAGGAGAGGGAGAGAGAGACAGAGACAGACAGATAGAGACAGACAGACAGACAGACAGACAGACAGAGACAGAGACAGACAGACAGACAGACAGACTTACAGTAGATGCCCCCTCCCATCTCAGACTTGTCTTTTTGCAGGAAGGGCAAATATATCGAACAATATTTGTATTTCTTTTGTTCTGTTGGCAAAAACATATCTTGGGTACGAAAGGAGAATTATCATTATTATTTTTGTATGCAGGACGGGGAATGAAAGGAAATGTAGAAAGTTTCTGCGTTTCTTGTTTTTTTTTTTTTCCCTACAGATCATTATCTGTGTTCACAGAGTGAGTTCATCATCAGTTTTTGAATCTACTGTAGGTCCAGAGTCGGGGTATGGTTACATGAAGATCTCTTTACTAGAACCATCTGCAGAAAGTTGCTGTAGGGAAAATGGAAATATATATATATTTTTTACTTAAACCTGACATATATCTTTCTTTTTGCGGCCTGTTTCACGTAGGTCAGCGTCACCGTACGATTAAGCCACAGAACTGCAGCCTTGTTGTAGTACTTCGAGACTATCATCATATCCTGTGGCTGATTTCATGTTACATCTCAGCATTCAAGTGCAGAGATTGCAGTTTTAGACTAAGTAAAAGCAAGAAAATGATCGAAAACAGAATGCTCATTCCACTGAAAAGGTGTTTGCTGTCCATTTAACCATTTCGCTCCGATGACGTGCTCATTATTCAATTCTTTATATTCCTAAACAATTTCATTCAGTTTAGGGGAGACTTTGCGAACTGAAAGGGTTAGACGTAGACTTCATCATCCTCTCCTTTACATAAAGTCTCTCAGTAAGGTGAATAAAAACGTCTGGATACAGCAGATAGAAATTATAAAAATACATCATCTTAAGAAATGGATAAGGCGTTTGATGGTAAGTTTGGGTGTATTATAATTGTTGCGTGCAGAAGAAACCAACCTCGAAGAAGGAAAAAATGAAGGACACGAGAGTTGGGGTCACGAACTCCTCTTTTTTCGGCTTCCATATGTATTCAGTGCTATCTGAAGAGTAAAAAGCTTTGCCTTTTGTTAAAAAGGACAGAGTAAACACAGTGATTATCCTGCAGTTAGTAATGATTTTAATAATCAGAATGCGTAACATACTTTTTACAGAACTTAATCAAACTTTTAAATCTTTGTCAGCAATGGATTAAGAAATACTGGAACACTTCCTCTGATAAACGCTGGAGCATTGGGTCAACAATAATTTATATGTGCAAAATAATATGGAGGTAACTGCACATGTTTTTTCTGGCAGAGACGCAGGCTGAGATCTCATTCTTGTGGCTAAGGAAAAGAAGTAAAACAACACTTGTTTCTCTAACACACACACACACACACACACACACACACACACACACACACACACACACACACACACAGTCGTTGGATGATTACCTAGAAAGTGGGAGGAAGACAATCTGGTATTCACAAAAATGTCAGAACATCAGCCCCCCCCCTCTCTCTCTCTCTCTCTCTCTCTCTCAGTCTGTTCCTCTGAGCTTCACTTTCGGTCGTCGAACTTTCCCACATAATTGTTTTGGCCACGTGTTTTTCTCTAATAAGATTAACTTTTTCCTTTTTTCCGTTTTAAGTAGATTTTCCTCTCTTTCCAGTTCTATTTTCTTATTCCTTCCATCATTTCGTTTAGTTTCTCTTTTTCCTACAGACTTTCTCTTTATGCTGTTTTTTTTTTTTTATCTCGTATATCGTGTACTTCCATGAACTCCCAAAAGAAAACTAATTAGGGCAGAAAATTTATAAACAAGGAGTCGAAAAATCAGAGAGAGAGAGAGAGAGAGAGAGAGAGAGAGAGAGACAGACAGACAGACAGACAGAGTGGGGGGGTGGGAGAGGGAAGGAGGTTGGAATGGAGCAACAGGAATAGAGTTGAAGAGCGAGGTAGGAGGAGAAATTAGGGAGTGAGAAGAAGGAAGAGGAAGAGGAAGAAAGGGAATGAAAGAGATTAGGATGGTAAGAAATAGGAAAAAGAGGCGGAGTTTGAACTACTGAAATTGGAGTCATTAACCACTTCACTCCTATGACGCTTTTGAGATGCTGGTTCATGTCTAGGAGTGGTCCTGTCAGACAGTCGTTTGTTAAGGGTTTTAGGAAAAGATATGCTCCAGTCCTGTGTACTTTAGCTGATCCCCAGATTAGGGTCCTGTCTTCCCTCATCTATCTAGTTCTTTAGTACTTGTTCATTATATTCTTGCTATCCCTAACAATATTTCTGGACCTTGAAAATACTTCTCGAAGAGGAAGAGTTAGACTTAGTGTTCATCAACTCTTTTAGTACGACAAGTCTTTCCTAATATAATCGTGTGAAGGGTGCAGGATAGTAGTAGTAGCAGGAGTTGTAGTTACTCCCAGTCTTTCATTTATGCAACAGGTCAGCTCTGGAACTGTCTCCCTTTGTCTGTATTTCCTGCTGCCTATGATCTCCAGTCTTTCAAATGCAGTGTGTCCAGGCATCTCAAAATGATCGGATCTTGAATTTGGCTCTCTATTGTATTTTGTTTTTCTCTTGGAGGGAACTGTTACTGCGGGCTCATGGCCTTTGGTTCCTTCTTCCTCGCATTAAAAAAAAAAAAAAAAAAAAAGCTGCAACCCCAGGCTCTTCTGAATGTGAACCCAGCAAACTGCAGACTGAAGCTGCCCTCTTCTGCAGATCACTATCTTCCTTTTCTGGGGGAATAGGAAGGGAGTTGAGGGACGTTTATATAACCTGACATCTCCACCGTCCAGTTATATCGGTGCCACCACATGAAAGCGTGCAGCAAGATATAAGCCGCCGGTTCGGGAAGTTGACACAAGCCTTTCATTCAATCCATGTCCATGAGACCATCCAGCAGAAGAACGTCTTTGATGATCTTATTATTCTTACTTGCAAACGATTTTATTTTTTATTTATGGAAGATGATAAGTCTGCCTCAGACTGGATTCAACAGTGTATCGGTGTACTGTAATGAAAGGTAACAGACACATAAGAAGTAAGAACCAAAGAAAAGAGTTGACATGGTATAGTGAAAGGCTAATTGTATATCCATACCCGCTAACTTGGAAAAAAAATAGTCCAAAAACTCAAGAAAATCGTCAGGAGAAAGCAAGAATAAACCAGAAAAAAGGCCACTTGAAATTCTCGGTGTTTCACTTAAAGTTAATAGGACAGACAGGGGGGGGGGGGAGGTGTGGGTTCGATACATCCATCACAGAGGTAGTCTCTTTCGATACACAGACCACTTATAGCTTTGTTGTCTTGCGTCTTTTGTATCTAATTTTTGCAAGCGTCAGATGATAATACAGTAATCATCATAAAGTAATACCTCCTTATGAAGATATCAAAAGTAAGCTACCGGTAATCCTAAACCTAATGAAGCAGCATCTATAGATATCTCAAGCTGTTTTATGCATTTGGATGTTTCTTACGAATGTGCTTTCTTTTTGCTGTTTTTTTTTTTATTAGTTTCCAATCTATAAACAATTATTTGTGGTCAAGACAGCTAACTTGATCCTTCCTTTTCATTTTCGTTCTCATTCTTTCTTTATTTTTTATTTATTTATTTATTTTTTCCATGAACACGGATTATCTGCTACAAAGAACACAGTGTTAGAAGAATCTCTGCTGTAGGAAAGGGTGGGTGCGGGAGTGCGTTGTGTGGCAGCATGTGGAGTGGATGTGTGAGGTATAGTGTGAGGTACCGTGTGGTGTGGCAATGTGAGGTAAGTAGGTGTGAAATGAGTCAGCATGTTTGCCAGTATGAGATATAGCAACGTATAGTTAACAGGTATCCATTATGATGTGCATCTGTGTGCTTTTGTGGTCGGTAAAGTGAAACAAGTAATCAGTCAGTACGTGGCAAACTCCATTAGGTGAATACCAACGGCTAGCCATATAGCCTCGTACTTCCAACACCTCGTACAATTCATAACCGCCTTATCATGCTGGAATATTGCTGAGCTGGGAGGGTATGTGCAAGAGGGAAGACAACAACCAGAATGAAAACCGTGAAATAATATACTATACATGAACTCAAACTTATTATTATTTTTTTTTTTTTGTACTTTTGGCGATTTTTAAAAGTGAGAAGTCGAAAATCAGATGACGAAAAGGCTAAGAATGAGTAAATTTTGAAAGATGTACAGTAAGTGCAAGGGGAGAATTGTGGAAAAGTAGTTGATACAAGAAAGTGAGAGTCAAAGATAAAAAAAAAGGAAAGAGTTCAAAGCTGAAACTCAGACGAGGAGCAAGGACAGGTAAAATTTTAAAAGAACTGTACTACCTGTGAGAGGAAAATTGCGGAGAAGTTAAATATGGTGGCAAGTAAGTGAAAATGGGGGATAACTAATGGAAAATGGGATCGAGCGAGGAGGAACAAAGGGTAAGAAAAGTCTAGGTGGTGTGATGGTGGAGAAAGTGATGGGCGTAGGTAGAGTTGATGCTTCACTTTCCTCCAGGCCCTTATTCATTGTCTTCTCCTTTCCTTTTAAGAGCGAATTCAGACGTGTAACAGTGTACTGTAGGGGTTAAAGAAGGCTAATAGACGCTTCAGGGGAATCAAGAAAACAAAGAAGGGGTCGTCATCATAGTGAAGGGGTTAATTCTATATCTAGCCACGCCAGTTCCAAAAATCGGTCCTATAGCTCCCCAAGATCACCAGTAGCTAACAACAATAAATCATATAAACGTCAATGGTGTGAACGCGTTAATGCTTTGCTACTCTTATGACTCCACCTCTCTTTCCTCTTCTTCCATCGTACTCTCTCTCTCTCTCTCTCTCTCTCTCTCTCTCTCTCCTACCAGATAAAATTATTAATTTTATTAGACAATTTAGGTAGTGATGAAAGTTAGTCAGAAAATCCCTTCAGGGCGAGAATGTTCTTTTTATGTTATTTTTATCACCTTCAGGCAATTATATTAAACGCAGAGGAGATTTATGGAACTGACGGGGTTTGATACAGGCTTCATTAATTCCCTTCACTACTAAGGTGCTGTATTAACCCCTTCAGTCTGCAGATGCAAGTCTACGTTTGTTTGTACTACCTTCAGACGATTTTAACTACCGTACCTTATGAGAGGCTTTTCATACTGGACGGGATATATAAACAGACTTCATTAGCCAATTCATAGGAGTCGTCTCTACTAAGTTGTATAAAATCGACAAGAAATAACACTATCTATCTATCTGCCTATCTATCTATCTATTGCCAGACGCCTTAATCCCGTAAGGGATGGCCACAAACAAATCGCCTCCTCTCGCCCTGTCCCCTGCCATTTCGTTACCCTGTTCCCAGCTCACACCCCCCTTTCTCATATACCTGTCCACTCCATCCCTCCATCTCATCCTTGGCCTCCCCCTCGCTCTCCCCCCCCCCTCCACGAATATACTAAAACAAATATCCCAGGATTCAAGGGGTTGGTGTGTATGAAATCGTCTTGTAGCGGCAAAAATTAAATATGAATGACTTACCGGGTTCAAGGGATTAAGACTTACCACAAATACATCAGGTAAAATGCCAAGACTTACTGAGCAATTAAGACTATGATGATGCTGACTGAGCTGTTACGTGCGGAATGTCTGTAGTTTGGGAAGAGATGAAAGCAGAAACAGCGGACGTAATGTGTGGTGGCAATGGCATGAGAGAGAGAGAGAGAGAGAGAGAGAGAGAGAGAGAGAGAGAGAGAGAGAGAGAGAGAGAGAGAGAGAGAGAGATTCTTAGATACAAAGATCCTTCAAACTTTTCTTTTGCATTATGGCTTTTGATACCACCAGATGATTATATTCAATTCAAAAGATAGCTACATTGAAAGGGTGGAAGATAATCTAAACTTAGACCCATGTAAGTGATATTTAGTTGATTTTAAAATTTGTTATCCATCAGAATTTTCTGTACAAACTGATTTACTCTAAGTGGTTGGTCCCTTCATTTTGATGGGGTATAATTTTCCTTGATTCCTAATGTATTCGCCTTCGATGAGATCTCTTGAAATGAATGGGGTTTGATATAGTCTTAGATAATTCTTTCACTGCTGGAGATGTAATTGGTTGCCTGATTAGACTGGAAATGTATCATTTGTGTGATGGAGTTAATATTTTTCTTCCTCACTTTGCACTAACACCTATATCATGTTTCTTCACTGTATAAACAAACCTTCAGCTGTGGTTACAATATCTACCTTGATCCCTCCTGTTTGCAGGACCGTGGAACATAAGCCACAATAAAGAGGGTTAGAAAAATCTCCGCGTAGTAGCAGACGGAAAGTGACTGTGTGTAATCTAGTAATGTGGTGTGAGGCAGTATTTACATGTACTGTATGTCGTGAGGCATTGTTACAGTAGGTGAAACAGTGTGTGGTGTGACTGAATTTGATATAGCAATGCGATTTGTGGCAAAGTATGGTGTGGCTGTGTGAGGTGTGCCTGATGCGGCAGTTTGGGGCGAGGCAGTAATATGACTGCGTGTGGTGTAGCTGTGTGAGGTGTGGTAGTGGACGGCGTACAGCTATATGGGGTGTGACTATGTGCGGTGAAAAAGTGTGAGGTGTGATAACTTGTGTGAGGAATGGCAGTGTGAGGTATGACTATATGTGGGAAGTGTGAGTGAGTGATGGTAATGTGAGGATTGTCAGTATAACGTGTCGCGACATGAAGCATAATTATTGAAAAATTCAGACTGGAAATTAAAAACTGCGGGGGAATTATTGGTACAAATAAGTGAGCGTGGAAGATATAGTCCAAAGTCGAAATTCAAAGGAAACTTACGGAAATGCAACGGAGTTTTAAAAGACTTGCAGTAAATGTAACATGAAAATTGTGTAGAAGTTATATATAGTGGCAAGTAACTGTGACTGCGAGGTAACTAAAGGAAATGAGATCAAGTGAGTGAGGCGGAACGAAAGGGTAAGAAAAATCAGGGTGTGGTTGTGGTGGTGGTGTGCGTAGAGGAAGGAGAGTTCACGAGCACTTTTTCCACACTTCCTCCTTCATTATCTTCTCTTTTTTCCTTTCTGTCTTTATTTTGTTCTCTTTTCTCTTCTTTTCATCATTTATCATCTTTCCCCCACTATAATAGCTACTTTACTTCCTGTTCTTCCCTCTCACTCTTATTCCTCTCCTTCCCTCTCGCTTTTCTTACTTTCCCTCCCTAGCTCCTTTGTTTGTCTTCATTTTCTCTTCTTTCATCCCTTCTCTCCTTTAACATCCTTCTCTCTCATTTCCCAGTTCTATTCCTCTTTCATTTCCATCCAGCTTCCTCACTTCTCTCCTTTTGTTCCTCCTACATTGTCCTTTTTTATTCTATCTTTCTTCTCTTTTCTCTCCTTTCCTCCCTCCATCGCTCATCTCTCCTTTTCTTTCCTTCCACCTCCACCTCTCCTTCTCTCATCCACCCTACCTTCTTTCCTTTCTCTCTCTCTCTCGTCCCCTCTCTCCCCGTTCCTCTCTCTCTCTCTCTCTCTCTCTCTCTCTCAGTCCCTACTGCCATCCCACCTGCGTAACAGATTCCTACTTTGTGGTATTCACCTCGAAATGAGAGAGAGAGAGAGAGAGAGAGAGAGAGAGAGAGAGAGAGAGAGAGAGAGAGAGAGAGAGAGAGAGAGAATTACTCTCTCTTCTTCATTTCTTTTTGCTAAAATTTTTGCCTCAAATGAATTAGTTATGTAATGGAGTGGAGACAAGTAAACTGATTGATAGATGGATATTATAGAGATAAATAGATAGACGTAGAGATAGACATAGAGACAGATATAGAGAGATAGAGACAAGTATATATATGTAAAGCGTTAGATAAGTAGAGAGATCCATCCATCCATCCATTATCCAATCCTACATTGCCCCATGAGGAGCGTAGGAGCCCGGGGCTAGGCACTTGGTCCCGACATTTAAGGTGAGTAATAAATAGGTAATTAGGGAAGATTGTGTATGTGTGTGTGTGTGTGTGTGTGTGTGTGTGTGTGTGTGTGTGTGTGTGTGTTGTAGTAGTAGTAGTAGTAGTAGTAGTAGTAGTAGTAGTAGTAGTAGTAATAGTAGTAGTAGCAGCAGTAGCGGTAGTGATGGTAGAAGGCCAATAATTCACTGCAAATCCAAGGGAGTATCATTGTGGGAAGGAATGAAGGGACAGCATGAGCATCTTGATTATTATGGCATATGATGTCAACAGGGCTTTAGGCAGTGCGGCGCAGGGAGGAGCGTTTAGAGTTAGGTGGGGCAAGTAAGGGTGGAGCAACGCTGGGCAGAGTAGGGTAGTGCGTGATAGGACGGAATAATACAGGATAAGGCGTGGCAAGGCATGGTGGGTGTGCAGCGAATTGAAATGGGGCAGGATGGAGCATGATTAGGTGAGGTGTGGCTATGATGAGGGTGGACAGAAATAACACAAGGCAGCGAGAGGCATGGTGAGGCAGGGTAGGGATAAGACAGGTCTGTAAGGAACATGGTGAGGCATGACAGGGTAGACTAGGGCAGGGTATGAAAGGACATGGTGAGACAAGGAAAGAATAAATCAGGCTAAATAGGGCATGGTTAGGCAGGGTAAGAATGTCACAAGGGATATAATGGCAAGATACGGGAGAAGGGGGTATGAAGGGGCAAGATATGGGTAACATAAGGTAGGAAAGTGCATGGTGAAGCAGGGTAGGGATAACACAGGGCATGGAGGGGCGTCGTGAGGCAGGATAGAGGTAAAAATGGCGTCACAGTGGGCAGAACGCGGTTAGCAAAGCGTAGCGATCGTCACATTAACGAGTGGCGCATTTTGTTGTGTTGTCTAACAACATCAATGGCTGACTGAGCTCGTCATGGATCCTGGAGTGAGAAAAGCTCTGACAGACTGTCGTCTAGTTATGCAAATGAATATTGTGCTTCTAGCGTCTGAATACTACAGTACTACGTTGACATGTTTGATAAGGAGGCCATGGTGAAGAGGGTTTACAAATGTTGTCAGCGGCTGGTCATCAGAGAGTCCGAATAGTGATTTTTATGATACCAGTAAGAAGTAGAAAGGGTTAAGAAGCACAAGATTCAAACTTTGTTTCAGCCATATTTAAAATTCACAGTTACAAAATAAATATTATGTTTATTTGAATACTAATCACAGCAAGAAACAGCGACCTAAACTTGTTACCCATGTCATGTCGCAAGTAAAATCTTCCTAGGAAAACTGCCAACATAGTAGCTTTTTTTTTTTTTTTTTTTTTCCCAGTGTGACGCCACATTAGGACCTTGTCCACACCAAACGTAGGATGTTGAGAGAGTGGGGCGGGGCAAAGGTCATACTAGTTTTCTTCTCCTTTCTGTTCTTTTTCACATGTTTGTTTTCTTTTTAACCCATATCACTCCCAATTCCTCCTTTTCACCCTTTTTTTGACAAGATATTTTCTTGTCTCACTGCAGCTTCTCTTCAACCAGGAGTAAGACGAGAGGGTGAACAGAAACTATGGCTCATGACTGCATAAGGAAGGGTGCCTGAAAAAGATTTTAGTATTCTGATTATATGGACAGATTTTATTCATCCCATGAGTGAGCTTCTCGTTCTCTGTAGGTTGTAGTCTTTTTTTTTTTTTTTGATAATTGGTAACACTTCTTTCACTGAGATTTATTCTAGCAATACACATCAGCATGGTCGTCTTGGCTGTTATGCATGAAAAATACACCAGGATTAAAACGACATGAATGGCAGAGAAGATAGTTTCTCGGTATAATAGGCAACATAAATCGTTTAGAAACTTAGACAGGGGTGATTAGAATCCTCCTATGCCACCTCCCTCCATACCCCGTCCCTCTGTATTCTATCCTTCATCCCCATCCCTTCCCTTCCCTCTGCCTTATCTCCTCCCCTTCCCCTTCCTTTCTCCCCCTCCCATTCCTTCTTCCATTCCCTTCACTCACCCTCCCACTACATTTCATCCCCGCCCCCCTCTCCACAACACAATTCTCCCATTCCGTCCACACCCCTTTCTTCTACATGAATTCCTTATTTCCTTCTTCTTTATATCTTCCACTCCTTCTCCCCCCCTTCTCTTCCCTCTCCCCTTCTCCTCCCCGTCACATCTCCCACGCATTGTTGCACATCTGAACCTTGGTAATTTTTCGCACTACCTTTTTTTCCTCATTCCTTTTCAGTCGTGCCTCTTTTTAGCACATCTCACCATGTCTCCTCCCACGTCAACATTTTTCCCGCCACCCAAACATCGAGCTGTTTATACTGCATCGGATAACACGTCTGTTTGTCCCCGTGTCTGGCAGAGGAGAAACTACTGAGGGTCTATTTTTCTGTGGCTTAGGAGGCTTTCGTAACTTACCTTTGTTTTTCTTTGTCCTGCTAATCGATATATTTCTGCATTATTCAAAATTCTCTCTCTCTCTCTCTCTCTCTCTCTCTCTCTCTCTCTCTCTCTCTCAGAATGACTGAATCATAAGTTAAAATTTCTAAAAAAAAAAAAAAAAGATACTAAATTAATATCTTTGTACCACTTTATCACAGGGAGGTTTTGACAGGCAGATAGACAGACAGAGATAGCAGAGCACAAGAAACTGGACAGTAAATTATAATGCGGTAAAAAGGAACATGAAAAGTGTGAAAGGAGATCAGAAGAAATTTTAGCTGTAATAAATCACTGGAGGGAAAAAGTGAGAGAAAAAGATGACAGTCGCTGCAATAAATGTATGGATGTAGCAGGAATAAACCATGAGGTTATTGGGGAGATGGTTTAAACTGGTTTCTGGGGCGTCATTTCTCTATCTTAATCATCTGACTACGATAAGTCTGTTGAATTAATAGTTAAAAATTATATATTAAAAATTTCCAAAAGCCAAGAAGAATACTGTTTAATGTTTGTCTCACCAGTTTTCCACTCAGACCTACAACAACTGATATGAAAAAAAAAAAAAAAACATTCCTGAATGAAACACCCAACACAGCCAAATGCTCAATTATCATCAGGACACGAAAGTCAGCTCCTGTGTTTATTTCCTCAGCTCTCAGTCGTAAATAAAATAAAAAAAATCCTTTTAAAGTAATGGACATCTCAGGAAACCTACAAATATCAAGAATTATCGAAAAATCAAATTCCTACTAGATGAAAGCCCCACTGCAACCTCTTGGCCATATATCATTAAAACACGGATGAGAAGCGTGTACTCATATATCCCTTGATCACAGCCCGTCGAGCAGAACACAACACGTCTGTCTTCATTCCTTCACTTCGATGAGATATTTCTTGTTTTACTTCTGCTGTCACCAGACGATTTTATTCAGCTTCTGGGCGATACCTTACAGTGAAGGGGATAGAGAAGACTATATACAAGTATATCCTCTCGTTCCAAACAATAATCTCTCCAGAAATGAATAAAAGCCCATGAGACCAGCAGAGAAGAAATGAGAAATACGTCATCGAAGTGAAGGATCTAACCCTATCATTCGATGAGTTTAGTTAGGTACAGGGGCGGATTTTTTTTTTTTTTTAATATTTCCCTTTTCAGAGGTGTTTACTCAATAAAGGAGACATTTTTCTAGCTGGAGGGGTTAGGAATAGCCTACTTAAATACCATCCCTTAGGAGAGGGCTTTTAAGATACATCGTTTCATCTGCTGATGTCAAGAATAAAGTATGTCATCATAATGAAGTGATGGTAACAGCCTCAAAGAATATAGACTCGCTGAGGCCATATTCTTAATTTATTTCCATATACTGCAGTACAACAGGGCAACGGATTAATGGCTATTGACTGCAGAAGGGTCATAGGACAAACACTAGGCAATTATTATCTAGTCACTACCGCTCTCTGGAACAAGAAACGGTAATAATGGAATATATATATAAGTCCTCAGTTATACTGCTTAAATACTTGCGTATGCCTTTAAACTCTGCTAGAGGAAATGTTCACAGTTACTTGGCGTTGGATATTGTCGTTAATGTTTCTGATGACTGAAGGAGTCTGGAGGCAGCAAGGCTTCATTCTTTCACCTCGCATTTCACTTGTTCCGGCCTCATATTGACGTGTTCCTTAGGACCATTTTCTCTAACGCCGCTGTAACACGGAGAGCTGAAGGTCACTGGTGGGTAAGTGTGGGTGTGGCAGATGTGGCTGTGATAAGGCCAGAATTGGGGAGCATGGAGAGAAGGGTAGAAGAATAAAGAAGAAGGGGGGTCGGAGAAAGAAAGAGGATGGGTGGAGGAAGTAAAGGGTTGGAGAAAAGGGTAGAGGAAATAAAGGAGGGAGGGAGGTAGACAAAATAAAGGTGAAGAGAGGGCAGAGGAAATAAGAGGAGGAGGGGGTAGGGAAAATAAATGAGAGTAGGAACGGTAGAAGAAATAAAGAGGAGGAGGAAGTAGAGGAAATAAAGGTGTGGAGAGGGGATATAGAGGAAGTAAGAGAATGGAGTAAAAGGAATAAGGAGAGGAGAAGAGGGTAGAGGAAACAAAAGATAGAAGGAGAGAGGAGACAGCGGAGAAGTAATAGGATCCGTGGCCGTATATCATGTCTCTAGCGGATTTATCCCCAGTGACGTTAAGTGAGGCGTGGATGAGTTACCTGCTGCGAGAGACAGACCTGGGTACTGAGTGGTGGTGCTGATGAATGGTGAAGGATGGGTGGTGAATTGTGAGGGATGGGTGGTGAATGGTGTGAGATGAGTTATGAATGGTGAAGGATGATTGATGAATGGTGAGGGCTGGATGATGCATGGCGAGAGATGGATGGTGAATCGTGAAGGATGGGTGGTGACTACTGAAGGAATGATTGGTGATTTGGGGTGATTAAGGCGTAAGGTGAAGGATTGTAGAGGTGGTGAGATGCGATGAGTATGTGTGTGTGTGTGTGTGTGTGTGTGTGTGTGTGTGCAGAACCCAGCCGTGTACAAGACAGTATGAAGACAGGTGTATAAATGATTTTCTAGTCCATTTAGCTTCACATGTTAATAGTTCTCCCACTTTCGTGCTTTCTCTTTTCCCTGCCTACTGGATCATACCTCGCCCCATTCTTTCGTGGGAAAAAGGAGGGACGAGATGATGATGATGATGATGCTGACGATGATAACTTCACTGCCCCGTATTAATATCTGTAAGTGGAAACATTATATCACATTAAATTTTCGTTACGTAGACGTTATTGTACAAATTGAACAGCCTGGGGAAAAGCGTTTATGTTCAAATCATCCAATTTTTGGTTTGCTCAGGTCCTATTAATATATATATATGTCATAAATAGACTTTGTGTCATAAAATACTTTGTGGTTCCTTTTTGGTTGAGTTATATATATATATATATTTTAGACTTGTGGACGAGCGGTTTTTATATCTTAGAGTAGCTTCCCATTTGTCATATAGTGACAGGAGAGGTAAAGAATAGTATGGGACTATTTTTATTTGTCTTGGAAATATTAACAAGTCTCTCACACAGAGCGGAATATAGAGTCCAGTCCCGCTAGCTATATCTCTGTCTCTCTATCTCAAATTGCCAAGCCCCTCTCCCTGTGACCTGTCTCTTCTAAGGCCTGTCTCCTTCTAAGCTCTCTTTCCTAAATTCTGGTGAAACAGGAGACGTATCACGTGTGTTCCTCGTGGATGGAAAGTTTAAGAAGCCTGTGTGTGAGTATGTGTGTATATGTGTGTGTATGGTTACTAGGTCTTTGTTCACGAGAGGACTGCTGACAGCTAACTGCATCATCTCCTTACTGGCCGCTGTCGTCAGCTTTCCTCAGTGTAACTTGCAAACTCATTTCCTTTTCCCAGGCTCGCAGAGGGCTGTCTATCTATCTATTTATCTATCTATCTATTATGATTTGTAATTATAATACATTGCTCGGCCGCGCGAAAATGGCGTACCATCGACAGTTAATAGTCCTAACATATTAATACACATTATATACACATTATAATGAACTTATAAGCTAATTAAGTGAAATACATAATATTGTAAAAGTAACATAATTGTATGAATATTGTATACATATATTATTCATAGTAAATAGTGATTATTCAGTAATATTACATTTTAAACAAGTTGTATACATATTTGAATAAATGCATTAAAGTAAATTATTTAACTGTAATACAGTATGTACTTGGGTTATTATAGTGAAATGCATACATGCAAGAATAAAAAATAGTTTAAAATGAAGGTTATGGTAAGAGTTATTAATATTTCATTTAAAGATAATGGTACTGGTCTGCCATATATGGGTCATTCTTCTTTGTATTTTTTTTTTATATATATAATTAATACTATATACAAAATATATACACTTCATTCAGGGTGGTTAACTGTGATGTTAACTCTCCCCTCACTAAATAATGACTCCAAATTAGCAATTCTTGCATGCATTCTGTGCATTGCGAACAGCAGTACTGCAACTACAATGCAGACGATTATAAAGACAGTAGGTGCTGGGCTATACACATAATATGGGTTGAACATACTCAAACTCAAATCTTCCCAGGGCTTCATTGTTTCATTGATCAGCTGCATAGTTTCAAACTTAGGTGAAGTCAGCTTAATACTTGTGCTCATGTTTAAGTTCATATCAGGCAGTGGGTGGAAATGTTTGTGTGTATGATTGAGAATGGCGTAGTGATTGATGGTGGATAAAGTAGACATGGCTGGTGTAAATACCGCACAGTAGTCTGGTGCTATGTATAATCCTGATGCTGATGTATGAGATGGTGGTATATCTGGACAGACTATGTAAACTGATGTGTTATGAGGGAAATAAAAAAACTGTGAGTGTCCAATGCGTTGATGGTGTACAAGTTTATCTGGAGCAAAAGTGAAGTTGCAATGATGATGAATATTGTCATTTCTGATAATAGCCATTTCACAAGGGACTGTATCAGTAGGCTGAAACGTGAAAATGTACGCAGGACAAAGATGAACAGCATGTAAGGATGTGCGGCACTTTCGTTCAATCGTTGACTCACTTGCGAAAGTGACAGTGTCCTGTCTCTTGGAGACCATGATGAGTTCGGTGTCTGTGTTGATGTTGATGATGACCAAAGTGTTGTTATTTTTATAGGGGAAGGGGTGTATTTGGTATACTGTGAACAGGTCTTCAGTGATGAATGGTACATGAACTACCACTGATGTTGGTGTTAGTGTTGCTTCTAAATACGGGAAATATTGCATAAATTCCCTACTGCGGAACAACGGCTTCAATTTATGTTTATGTATGCCTTGACTAACTATCTGACATAGCTCATGAACTGGGAGTAAGTCATTTGTGATCTTGCCATCACCAGCATTCGAAATTCCTTGCATAAGTGCCCTGAAACGATCTCTAGTGTTCTCTAATTGTAGTAGAATCGTGTCAATATGTTCTGTGATGATGGAGAAGTGCTGGAAAAGAGTAACGTTTCCCTCTAATTCATTTATTTTATCTACACTCTCGAGAGCTACGTTTTCTGCTTGTTTCATATTTTTCACAATTGTCTTCATTGCTGAGTTCTGTCCTGTGATGAATTTATCTTGGTATGTTAGTACCTGAGCTATCTTATTAAGGTTGTTGTTTATTTCTTTAAGGTCATCCTCTGTAGCCAATCCAAAGATGTTCCCAAGAACTGCGCCGCCCAGGTCGAACAAACCGCGCTTTTGGCGAGTACGTGTGATGTTGTTCCTGTCGCTCAGTACCTCCGTTCCACAAGATGGGAGATCTTGGATCATGACGAGCATAGTTGACTTCGCCTGTTCTAGTTTCCATTTCGCTAACTTCACCATTTCATTCACTTCCTTGGTGTTATGTGCTTGTGAAACATAATTTCCTATCATGAAGTCCAGAGTTCGCATCGGCGTCGCAAGTCTTTCTAGATAAGTAGGTAAGTCATACAAGTAATCTAGACTTATTTCAGTACTCATGACGTCCTTAACGATTGTAGTCGTGGCCGTTGGAGCTATGAGGCATCCTTGTCGTACTACATGTTTGGGGTCTAAGTGCGCATATCCTCTTGCTATGTAGAGGATAATCCATAGCATGTCCCTTCATCGTAACCTACCGAAAAAAAAAAAATCTATTAATTTCCTATAATGCTGTGGTCGATGATAGTGATGATGTGCGTTACGGTTGATTGTTATTTCATTTATAGAAGGAGTTTAAATCGATATTTAATTCTCGTAAATGATGTACTGTAGATTTTATTGGAATAGTTGCACCTATGTTCGGTTGTTTGGTATATGACCTTAATTTCTTTTTATAATCATTGTTGTGTTCTTGCTTGGTTTCTTGAGGTACGTTCACCTGTTCGGTTGTATCCGAGGCTGAATAATTATGTGATAATTCCCTTGAAACTCGTTTTAAATGGTCAATATGAACTTGTTTCTCCTCGCCACTTGAAAGTGACTTAATTAAAACTTTGTTTGCTTTTATGTTAATTACTCTGTATGGGCCCTCAAATTTTGGGGATAATTTATTGTCTCTCGTATGAATGACTCCGTAAACAATGTCTCCTAAGCTGATAGGTGAATCTTTTGCCTTCTTGTTAAATGCCTCCGTCATTTCCTCCTTGGACATCGTTAATTGTTTTTTGACTCTTTTGTGAATGTCCTGGAATTCACGTAAACGGAGTTTAGAGTAATCATCGTAATTGTATATAGGCATGCTGTCACCTTCTAGGAGCTTATATGGTAATTTTTTATCTGTGCCATATATAATGAAATGTGGTGTGTCACCGATGGATTTATTTATAGACCCATTAATTGAGGCCTCTACTCTGGGAATCCAATCATCCCAGCTTGCATAATTTTCACTGAGAATGTGTCGTAGCACATCTAATACCTTTTTATTTTGTCTCTCTACCAACCCATTCGATGCTGGGTGATAGGCCAAAACGTTAACCTTTTTGATGTTGTATTGTTTACATATTTCTTGTAAGATCTCAGAATTAAATTCTCCTCCATTATCACTTATTAATACCTTTGGGGTAGTAAAGCGACATATTACATTATCTGTTATTGCCTTTGCTACTGTCTCTGCTGTCTTATCTTTAATTGGAGCTAAAATGACATAACGGGAAAAATGATCCGTTGCTACGAATAAGTATAGGTTATTATTGTATGATAATGGCATCTTGAGTAAATCAACAGCGACAACGTCCCATGGTTGATGTGGTACAGGGTAATTACCCATCGGTGCAGGTGTGATTGGGTATCCTTTGTGTTTCGCACATGATTCGCATCTGTCTATATGATTGTTTATATCTTTTCGTAATGAAGGCCAGTAATATAATAGCTGGGCTTGGTTGAATGTCTTATCCTTTCCAGGATGTCCTGCATGTGGGCTGTTGTGTATCAATCGTAATACTTGGGGTATCATGTCATTAGGTACTACCAACTGGTTAGTATTTCTTTGGCGTTTTGGTTGTTTAGAGTTAATTTTGTATAATGTATTATTGACCATTGTGAATTGTTCAAGTGGGACATGCAGTTTGGGTAATTGTATGTCATCTCCACTTTCTAACTTGTATATTACTTTAGACCATATTGGGTCAAGTCTTTGCGCCTTTGCGATATCCTCGTGGTTTGGGATATTTCCTTTGAGATCTAACGCCGCGACCTGAATTGTGTTCGGGTTCCTAGATAATGCGTCAGCTACTATGTTCATTTTACCTTGTATATAATGAATTTGTACATTGTAGTTTTCAACTATACATTTCCATCTTGCTCTCCTCCCAGAAAGGAGTTTTTCTTTAAACATACCCACTAGTGGTTTATGGTCGGTGAATAAGTGGATTTCGTAACCATATACCAAATCTCGAAACTTTTGTAATGCAAAAACCACTGCAAGTGCCTCTAAGTCTGTAGTGCAATAATTTTTCTCCGCACCTCTTGTTTGTCTGCTGGCAAATGCAATCGGTTGATTCTTTCCTCTTTTATCTTCCTGCATCAGTACAGCCCCTAATCCTTTAACTGATGCGTCTGTACAAATAAGAAATGATTTTGTGTAATCCGGATATGCTAAACAAGGTGCATTTGTTAGTTTAATTATTAGTTTGTTAAATGCCCTTTTTTGTTCTTCTTCCCATTGGAATACAGCATCTTTTTTGAGTAGTTGGAATAGAGGGAAGGCTATATGAGAGAACTGTGGTACGAATGACCTATAGTACCCAGCCAGACCTAAAAATTGTCTAACTTCGTCAGTCGTAGTGGGTTCAGGAAAATCTCTCACTGCCTGTATTTTGTCATCAGTGGTGTGAATACCATCAGAACTTAATTTGTGGCCTAAGAAATTTATTTCCTTAAAGCAAAATTTGCATTTAGAAAGTTTAATTTTTAATCCAGCATCACTAAGCTTTTGTAAGAGTAAGTCTAATTTCCTGAGATGATCCTTAATATTCTTCGTTGCGATAATAATATCGTCAAGATAAACAAATATTCCTTGTCCTAAAATTCCGGACAATACGTAATTCATAAGACGCTGGAATGTGCCTGGGGCTGTCCTCAGTCCCATTGGCATTCTTGTATATTGATAATGGCCTCTGTTTGTTGAAAAGGCAGTGTATTTACGTGACTCCTGAGATACCGGAATCTGATAGTAGCCGTTTAGGAGATCGATGGTCGAGAATATATTATTCTCAGGACCAATATTCTGTAGAACATCGCTTAGCAATGGCATGGGAAATCTGTCTGGGATTGTGTGATTATTTAGTTTACGATAATCTACTACCGCACGCATTTCTCCATTTCGTTTGGGCACGAAGAATAGGGGGGCGTTCCACGGGGAAACTGAAGGCTCAATAATTCCAAGCTTTAAAATTTCATCGACATACTGATTTGCAAGTGTACGTTGGGAGTGTGGTATGCGGTAAGCTGGTACGAAAATTGGTGGTGTTTCTGGGTGCACATTAATCATGTGATTAATCAAGTTAGTACACCCTAATTGTTCTCCGGGCAATGCTACGGTGTCCCTGTGTGTTTCCGGCAGGGTTAACAAATCATTTTCTTCGTCAAATTCACCTGAGTGAATTAAATTCTCTTTTATTCTTTCTCTATCCGTAGATTTTATCTCACTTGTTACTCCAGCTATAACTATTTCCTTCACAGGGGCGGGACATTTTTCAATATTAACTATGCAAGTTCCCTTTTTCAACTGAACTTCCCCATTCATGTGATTAATTATGAATATCTGAGTTTGCCCTTCCTCGTTCGTATGACATAATGCGTTTTCTACTGACAATCCCTTTGCTTTACATAATTCTTCTAAGACAAGAACAGTACTATTCAGTAATTTGCTCTTTAAGGTAACCTTCATGTATGAATTAGGTGGTATAACTAAATCATTAGTGAGATGGGCTGGAAAAATCGATAAATCAGTACTGTTATCTGGGTCACTAATTCTGGAGGATGGGGTTGGTGGTGCGAGTGGATCTATACACTCATCTGTTTGTGTATGTTTGTTTAAGCCTTTAATATTACCAATTCTTTTTGGCTCTCTTCTACCAATCGGTGAGGGCTCTGAAGTTATTTCCTCTATGAATTCATTATCAAAGTCTATTCCATTCATTTGTGGGAGTATAGTTATGTTCTCAGCTCTCATGGATCTTAAGCCCAGTAACATATGAGCTTTAATTGCTAAGTTTTCAACGATATAGAAAAATGCAGAGAATGGTCTCGTAGTTTCTGTGAAACTGAGATTTAATCTTATCATACCTTTCACTGTAATCTCTTGTCCATCTACTGTGTATAAATCTAAATCAGCTTCATCCAGAAAAGTTACTTTCTTTTTATTTTTAAGAATTCTATTTAGTTCTTCATGTGTTATTAAGTTCACTGGAGAGCCTGTATCTAAAAATAAGGAAACGTTTTGATCCTCACATACAGCTGGTATCAAGATACACTCATTTCCCAACATGCCTCCTATGTGAAGTTTAGCCTTGTTCTTCTTTACGTTTGTTCGTTTTTTGTCATGACTTGGTCTTCCCCCGATTTGAACATAGACACAATTTTTTCTACTGTTTTGCAATCACTAGTCCAGTGCCCTTGGTATCTATGATACCTACAGTAAGGACCAAATCCTTGTGTCTTTTGTTTGTCCTCTTTTGCCTTGATAAAGCATTCATACCTTGTGTGTCCTGGTTTTGCACAATAATGACATAGAATGGACCTATCCCTTGACTGTGACCTACGAGGTGATTTCCCATAAGAAGTGTTGTTTATGGCGCGAGACCTGCTCGGGCTGCGCGAAAACTTATGAAACTGCCTGTAGGTAGGCGTCTGGGAACGATTTCTAGGCGTCTTTGTTTGTTTGGGCTGCCTCATTTCTGGTCGCGATCGATTTTGTTCTCTGTTTGGGGTCGGTGTAGATGTTTTCACAGCTGATACTGTCTCAGGTACCCTGATTCTACCAGAATGTGCATGTGTGTCGACCACACCTGCTTTACTGCACTGCATCTCTACCTCGTCCATTAAGTCTAGCAAGCACATTCCTGGGGTGTACGCAATCGTCTTGGCGATCTTAAGGGTCCTATCAGGTAATTTACACAAGGCAGCTACATAACCAATGATGTCCACGACGAGGTCTGGGGACATCTTTCCATCATCTGTTATCCAATTAGAATTCTCCAGAGTAGCTAACAAAGTTCTCTTGATTGTGGAGACATCAGCAGTTATTTCACTGAGCACATGGTTTGTAGTGTGCTCCCTTACAAGATCTACAATTTTATGTAATTCTGGAATTATACCTGGCAAGAAGTTCATACCTCCAGAAAATTTCTTCAGAAATTCAGTTTTAAATTCATCATATGTCCTAGCACGATGGAGCTTATCTGAGCGCAATAAATTGCTTGCTGGACATCTTTCCTGGCTTATGCAAGATGAAAAAATAGCAATTTTCTCTTGTTCATCTAGTATGTGGCGCTTGATGAACATTTGTTCGCACTGACTGACTAATGAAATGACATCAATGCGATCTTTGTCTGTGCCAGAGAATTTTGGGGCAGTTTTATCCTCGTGATACACAAACACGTGAGGTGTGGTTGTTAGATCAGCGGTATTCGTTTCTTGATCCATTTTTAATTATTGCCCTGTTAATTCAACTTGTACGTGTTTATCGTTGTGTGAGGGAATGGTGGAATATGTATGACTGGACCGGTGAACCCTGTTAAGTATATTGGCATACGTATGCAAGGCAGCGGCAAAGTCCACACTCTCTCTGTCTGAGGGGGTTTCCCACTCATCATCTGAAACTCCCATATTTGTTTCTTTATCTTTAGTGTGTGGTGAGGTTTGTACAAGGGGTGGGCTGCCTCTTAATTGTGAGTCTGATGTTATGGCAATTTGTGTGTCATCTGATATTAACGTGGGTGGTGGCGAAAATATTCCTGTCATTAAGATATGGTGTTATGAAATACGCCTCTTGTTTATTTATGTCCTAGCAAAATAGATGAGTAAATAAGTTGAATATAGCTAATTTTAGCACTGAGAAGAAATGAGCAAGTATAATTTTACCCACTTGATACAGATCGTAGAGGTGTGTCGATACAAAAGTCGATCTCGGAAGAAAAATACAGGTTTGATTGAAGATCTCTTGATAATTCTAGAGGTGTGTTGATGGACGATATTACTCAGGAAATTCCATGGCCTGGTATTTGTGGTGGTTAACGGCTGTCCCAGGCAAACCTCAGCATAGAACGTCGAATTTCCAACTTAACTGTGAAAATAAATGAGTATGAGTAGGAGCTATGTGAATAATGAGTAATGAGTAGTGGGTGAGAAGTGCCTGGTGTCAGTCACACGTTGCTTGGCATGGCAGACTCGCGTTGTGATGTCATCTCAGCACATGGTGACGTCGGCTTCCCACACTGGTAGCTGTGGTGAGTGAATGAGTAGCGATGAGTAACTTGAGTGAAGACGGGTGAGTAAGACGAGTTGTGAATATGGACTTGGTGTTTTGCTGCGTGTCTTGACCTCTGGGTCAGCATAGGCGGGAGGGAGTGGTGGGGGCTTGTGTGCTTGTTGCTTCGGTGTTTCCTCTTCTTTACTTGCTTTGTTTTATATTCTTCTTGTTGCTGCTTGAAGTTACGTGAAGATTATAGAGTTGTTTTGTAGACTTGTAGACTATTTGCATTGTAGGCTGTATTTTGTCGGGATTCACTGTAGAACTGAAGCTAATCTTGTAGAGTCTCGCCTGCTTTTGTAGAAATTTGCTTTTAATTGGGAGACGATGTCCGTAGATTCGCTGGTTCGTCGTAGAAGTTGCAAGATCGTATCAATATTTTGTTAAACTACTTGCAAGGCGTCGTGTGATCTATTCACCTCTGCATCAGCATGATGATCGGGGAGATGGAGGGGGCTGGTTGGAGAGAAGTGTCAGGAGCTGGTTGTAAGTTGTTGGTTGTGAGAGGTATTCTTTTTGTTTTCAATCTTGATATTTTGTAGGAATTCAATGTTGATTCATAGACGAGGTTCGTATACGTTTGCTGCTACCAAATGTCATAAATAGACTTTGTGTCATAAAATACTTTGTGGTTCCTTTTTGGTTGAGTTATATATATATATTTTAGACTTGTGGACGAGCGGTTTTTATATCTTAGAGTAGCTTCCCATTTGTCATGTAGTGACAGGAGAGGTAAAGAATAGTATGGGACTATTTTTATTTGTCTTGGAAATATTAACAAGTCTCTCACACAGAGCGGAATATAGAGTCCAGTCCCGCTAGCTATATCTCTGTCTCTCTCTCTCAAATTGCCAAGCCCTTCTCCCTGTGACCTGTCTCTTCTAAGGCCTGTCTCCTTCTAAGCTCTCTTTCCTAAATTCTGGTGAAACAGGAGACGTATCACGTGTGTTCCTCGTGGATGGAAAGTTTAAGAAGCCTGTGTGTGAGTATGTGTGTATATGTGTGTGTATGGTTACTAGGTCTTTGTTCACGAGAGGACTGCTGACAGCTAACTGCATCATCTCCTTACTGGCCGCTGTCGTCAGCTTTCCTCAGTGTAACTTGCAAACTCATTTCCTTTTCCCAGGCTCGCAGAGGGCTGTCTATCTATCTATTTATCTATCTATCTATTATGATTTGTAATTATAATACATTGCTCGGCCGCGCGAAAATGGCGTACCATCGACAGTTAATAGTCCTAACATATTAATACACATTATATACACATTATAATGAACTTATAAGCTAATTAAGTGAAATACATAATATTGTAAAAGTAACATAATTGTATGAATATTGTATACATATATTATTCATAGTAAATAGTGATTATTCAGTAATATTACATTTTAAACAAGTTGTATACATATTTGAATAAATGCATTAAAGTAAATTATTTAACTGTAATACAGTATGTACTTGAGTTATTATAGTGAAATGCATACATGCAAGAATAAAAAATAGTTTAAAATGAAGATTATGGTAAGAGTTATTAATATTTCATTTAAAGATAATGGTACTGGTCTGCCATATATGGGTCATTCTTCTTTGTATTTTTTTTTATATATATATAATTAATACTATATACAAAATATATACACTTCATTCAGGGTGGTTAACTGTGATGTTAACTCTCCCCTCACTAAATAATGACTCCAAATTAGCAATTCTTGCATGCATTCTGTGCATTGCGAACAGCAGTACTGCAACTACAATGCAGACGATTATAAAGACAGTAGGTGCTGGGCTATACACATAATATGGGTTGAACATACTCAAACTCAAATCTTCCCAGGGCTTCATTGTTTCATTGATCAGCTGCATAGTTTCAAACTTAGGTGAAGTCAGCTTAATACTTGTGCTCATGTTTAAGTTCATATCAGGCAGTGGGTGGAAATGTTTGTGTGTATGATTGAGAATGGCGTAGTGATTGATGGTGGATAAAGTAGACATGGCTGGTGTAAATACCGCACAGTAGTCTGGTGCTATGTATAATCCTGATGCTGATGTATGAGATGGTGGTATATCTGGACAGACTATGTAAACTGATGTGTTATGAGGGAAATAAAAAAACTGTGAGTGTCCAATGCGTTGATGGTGTACAAGTTTATCTGGAGCAAAAGTGAAGTTGCAATGATGATGAATATTGTCATTTCTGATAATAGCCATTTCACAAGGGACTGTATCAGTAGGCTGAAACGTGAAAATGTACGCAGGACAAAGATGAACAGCATGTAAGGATGTGCGGCACTTTCGTTCAATCGTTGACTCACTTGCGAAAGTGACAGTGTCCTGTCTCTTGGAGACCATGATGAGTTCGGTGTCTGTGTTGATGTTGATGATGACCAAAGTGTTGTTATTTTTATAGGGGAAGGGGTGTATTTGGTATACTGTGAACAGGTCTTCAGTGATGAATGGTACATGAACTACCACTGATGTTGGTGTTAGTGTTGCTTCTAAATACGGGAAATATTGCATAAATTCCCTACTGCGGAACAACGGCTTCAATTTATGTTTATGTATGCCTTGACTAACTATCTGACATAGCTCATGAACTGGGAGTAAGTCATTTGTGATCTTGCCATCACCAGCATTCGAAATTCCTTGCATAAGTGCCCTGAAACGATCTCTAGTGTTCTCTAATTGTAGTAGAATCGTGTCAATATGTTCTGTGATGATGGAGAAGTGCTGGAAAAGAGTAACGTTTCCCTCTAATTCATTTATTTTATCTACACTCTCGAGAGCTACGTTTTCTGCTTGTTTCATATTTTTCACAATTGTCTTCATTGCTGAGTTCTGTCCTGTGATGAATTTATCTTGGTATGTTAGTACCTGAGCTATCTTATTAAAGTTGTTGTTTATTTCTTTAAGGTCATCCTCTGTAGCCAATCCAAAGATGTTCCCAAGAACTGCGCCGCCCAGGTCGAACAAACCGCGCTTTTGGCGAGTACGTGTGATGTTGTTCCTGTCGCTCAGTACCTCCGTTCCATAAGATGGGAGATCTTGGATCATGACGAGCATAGTTGACTTCGCCTGTTCTAGTTTCCATTTCGCTAACTTCACCATTTCATTCACTTCCTTGGTGTTATGTGCTTGTGAAACATAATTTCCTATCATGAAGTCCAGAGTTCGCATCGGCGTCGCAAGTCTTTCTAGATAAGTAGGTAAGTCATACAAGTAATCTAGACTTATTTCAGTACTCATGACGTCCTTAACGATTGTAGTCGTGGCCGTTGGAGCTATGAGGCATCCTTGTCGTACTACATGTTTGGGGTCTAAGTGCGCATATCCTCTTGCTATGTAGAGGATAATCCATAGCATGTCCCTTCATCGTAACCTACCGAAAAAAAAAAAATCTATTAATTTCCTATAATGCTGTGGTCGATGATAGTGATGATGTGCGTTACGGTTGATTGTTATTTCATTTATAGAAGGAGTTTAAATCGATATTTAATTCTCGTAAATGATGTACTGTAGATTTTATTGGAATAGTTGCACCTATGTTCGGTTGTTTGGTATATGACCTTAATTTCTTTTTATAATCATTGTTGTGTTCTTGCTTGGTTTCTTGAGGTACGTTCACCTGTTCGGTTGTATCCGAGGCTGAATAATTATGTGATAATTCCCTTGAAACTCGTTTTAAATGGTCAATATGAACTTGTTTCTCCTCGCCACTTGAAAGTGACTTAATTAAAACTTTGTTTGCTTTTATGTTAATTACTCTGTATGGGCCCTCAAATTTTGGGGATAATTTATTGTCTCTCGTATGAATGACTCCGTAAATAATGTCTCCTAAGCTGATAGGTGAATTTTTTTGCCTTCTTGTTAAATGCCTCCGTCATTTCTTCCTTGGACATCGTTAATTGTTTTTTGACTCTTTTGTGAATGTCCTGGAATTCACGTAAACGGAGTTTAGAGTAATCATCGTAATTGTATATAGGCATGCTGTCACCTTCTAGGAGCTTATATGGTAATTTTTTATCTGTGCCATATATAATGAAATGTGGTGTGTCACCGATGGATTTATTTATAGACCCATTAATTGAGGCCTCTACTCTGGGAATCCAATCATCCCAGCTTGCATAATTTTCACTGAGAATGTGTCGTAGCACATCTAATACCTTTTTATTTTGTCTCTCTACCAACCCATTCGATGCTGGGTGATAGGCCAAAACGTTAACCTTTTTGATGTTGTATTGTTTACATATTTCTTGTAAGATCTCAGAATTAAATTCTCCTCCATTATCACTTATTAATACCTTTGGGGTAGTAAAGCGACATATTACATTATCTGTTATTGCCTTTGCTACTGTCTCTGCTGTCTTATCTTTAATTGGAGCTAAAATGACATAACGGGAAAAATGATCCGTTGCTACGAATAAGTATAGGTTATTATTGTATGATAATGGCATCTTGAGTAAATCAACAGCGACAACGTCCCATGGTTGATGTGGTACAGGGTAATTACCCATCGGTGCAGGTGTGATTGGGTATCCTTTGTGTTTCGCACATGATTCGCATCTGTCTATATGATTGTTTATATCTTTTCGTAATGAAGGCCAGTAATATAATAGCTGGGCTTGGTTGAATGTCTTATCCTTTCCAGGATGTCCTGCATGTGGGCTGTTGTGTATCAATCGTAATACTTGGGGTATCATGTCATTAGGTACTACCAACTGGTTAGTATTTCTTTGGCGTTTTGGTTGTTTAGAGTTAATTTTGTATAATGTATTATTGACCATTGTGAATTGTTCAAGTGGGACATGCAGTTTGGGTAATTGTATGTCATCTCCACTTTCTAACTTGTATATTACTTTAGACCATATTGGGTCAAGTCTTTGCGCCTTTGCGATATCCTCGTGGTTTGGGATATTTCCTTTGAGATCTAACGCCGCGACCTGAATTGTGTTAGGGTTCCTAGATAATGCGTCAGCTACTATGTTCATTTTACCTTGTATATAATGAATTTGTACATTGTAGTTTTCAACTATACATTTCCATCTTGCTCTCCTCCCAGAAAGGAGTTTTTCTTTAAACATACCCACTAGTGGTTTATGGTCGGTGAATAAGTGGATTTCGTAACCATATACCAAATCTCGAAACTTTTGTAATGCAAAAACCACTGCAAGTGCCTCTAAGTCTGTAGTGCAATAATTTTTCTCCGCACCTCTTGTTTGTCTGCTGGCAAATGCAATCGGTTGATTCTTTCCTCTTTTATCTTCCTGCATCAGTACAGCCCCTAATCCTTTAACTGATGCGTCTGTACAAATAAGAAATGATTTTGTGTAATCCGGATATGCTAAACAAGGTGCATTTGTTAGTTTAATTATTAGTTTGTTAAATGCCCTTTTTTGTTCTTCTTCCCATTGGAATACAGCATCTTTTTTGAGTAGTTGGAATAGAGGGAAGGCTATATGAGAGAACTGTGGTACGAATGACCTATAGTACCCAGCCAGACCTAAAAATTGTCTAACTTCGTCAGTCGTAGTGGGTTCAGGAAAATCTCTCACTGCCTGTATTTTGTCATCAGTGGTGTGAATACCATCAGAACTTAATTTGTGGCCTAAGAAATTTATTTCCTTAAAGCAAAATTTGCATTTAGAAAGTTTAATTTTTAATCCAGCATCACTAAGCTTTTGTAAGAGTAAGTCTAATTTCCTGAGATGATCCTTAATATTCTTCGTTGCGATAATAATATCGTCAAGATAAACAAATATTCCTTGTCCTAAAATTCCGGACAATACGTAATTCATAAGACGCTGGAATGTGCCTGGGGCTGTCCTCAGTCCCATTGGCATTCTTGTATATTGATAATGGCCTCTGTTTGTTGAAAAGGCAGTGTATTTACGTGACTCCTGAGATACCGGAATCTGATAGTAGCCGTTTAGGAGATCGATGGTCGAGAATATATTATTCTCAGGACCAATATTCTGTAGAACATCGCTTAGCAATGGCATGGGAAATCTGTCTGGGATTGTGTGATTATTTAGTTTACGATAATCTACTACCGCACGCATTTCTCCATTTCGTTTGGGCACGAAGAATAGGGGGGCGTTCCACGGGGAAACTGAAGGCTCAATAATTCCAAGCTTTAAAATTTCATCGACATACTGATTTGCAAGTGTACGTTGGGAGTGTGGTATGCGGTAAGCTGGTACGAAAATTGGTGGTGTTTCTGGGTGCACATTAATCATGTGATTAATCAAGTTAGTACACCCTAATTGTTCTCCGGGCAATGCTACGGTGTCCCTGTGTGTTTCCGGCAGGGTTAACAAATCATTTTCTTCGTCAAATTCACCTGAGTGAATTAAATTCTCTTTTATTCTTTCTCTATCCGTAGATTTTATCTCACTTGTTACTCCAGCTATAACTATTTCCTTCACAGGGGCGGGACATTTTTCAATATTAACTATGCAAGTTCCCTTTTTCAACTGAACTTCCCCATTCATGTGATTAATTATGAATATCTGAGTTTGCCCTTCCTCGTTCGTATGACATAATGCGTTTTCTACTGACAATCCCTTTGCTTTACATAATTCTTCTAAGACAAGAACAGTACTATTCAGTAATTTGCTCTTTAAGGTAACCTTCATGTATGAATTAGGTGGTATAACTAAATCATTAGTGAGATGGGCTGGAAAAATCGATAAATCAGTACTGTTATCTGGGTCACTAATTCTGGAGGATGGGGTTGGTGGTGCGAGTGGATCTATACACTCATCTGTTTGTGTATGTTTGTTTAAGCCTTTAATATTACCAATTCTTTTTGGCTCTCTTCTACCAATCGGTGAGGGCTCTGAAGTTATTTCCTCTATGAATTCATTATCAAAGTCTATTCCATTCATTTGTGGGAGTATAGTTATGTTCTCAGCTCTCATGGATCTTAAGCCCAGTAACATATGAGCTTTAATTGCTAAGTTTTCAACGATATAGAAAAATGCAGAGAATGGTCTCGTAGTTTCTGTGAAACTGAGATTTAATCTTATCATACCTTTCACTGTAATCTCTTGTCCATCTACTGTGTATAAATCTAAATCAGCTTCATCCAGAAAAGTTACTTTCTTTTTATTTTTAAGAATTCTATTTAGTTCTTCATGTGTTATTAAGTTCACTGGAGAGCCTGTATCTAAAAATAAGGAAACGTTTTGATCCTCACATACAGCTGGTATCAAGATACACTCATTTCCCAACATGCCTCCTATGTGAAGTTTAGCCTTGTTCTTCTTTACGTTTGTTCGTTTTTTGTCATGACTTGGTCTTCCCCCGATTTGAACATAGACACAATTTTTTCTACTGTTTTGCAATCACTAGTCCAGTGCCCTTGGTATCTATGATACCTACAGTAAGGACCAAATCCTTGTGTCTTTTGTTTGTCCTCTTTTGCCTTGATAAAGCATTCATACCTTGTGTGTCCTGGTTTTGCACAATAATGACATAGAATGGACCTATCCCTTGACTGTGACCTACGAGGTGATTTCCCATAAGAAGTGTTGTTTATGGCGCGAGACCTGCTCGGGCTGCGCGAAAACTTATGAAACTGCCTGTAGGTAGGCGTCTGGGAACGATTTCTAGGCGTCTTTGTTTGTTTGGGCTGCCTCATTTCTGGTCGCGATCGATTTTGTTCTCTGTTTGGGGTCGGTGTAGATGTTTTCACAGCTGATACTGTCTCAGGTACCCTGATTCTACCAGAATGTGCATGTGTGTCGACCACACCTGCTTTACTGCACTGCATCTCTACCTCGTCCATTAAGTCTAGCAAGCACATTCCTGGGGTGTACGCAATCGTCTTGGCGATCTTAAGGGTCCTATCAGGTAATTTACACAAGGCAGCTACATAACCAATGATGTCCACGACGAGGTCTGGGGACATCTTTCCATCATCTGTTATCCAATTAGAATTCTCCAGAGTAGCTAACAAAGTTCTCTTGATTGTGGAGACATCAGCAGTTATTTCACTGAGCACATGGTTTGTAGTGTGCTCCCTTACAAGATCTACAATTTTATGTAATTCTGGAATTATACCTGGCAAGAAGTTCATACCTCCAGAAAATTTCTTCAGAAATTCAGTTTTAAATTCATCATATGTCCTAGCACGATGGAGCTTATCTGAGCGCAATAAATTGCTTGCTGGACATCTTTCCTGGCTTATGCAAGATGAAAAAATAGCAATTTTCTCTTGTTCATCTAGTATGTGGCGCTTGATGAACATTTGTTCGCACTGACTGACTAATGAAATGACATCAATGCGATCTTTGTCTGTGCCAGAGAATTTTGGGGCAGTTTTATCCTCGTGATACACAAACACGTGAGGTGTGGTTGTTAGATCAGCGGTATTCGTTTCTTGATCCATTTTTAATGATTGCCCTGTTAATTCAACTTGTACGTGTTTATCGTTGTGTGAGGGAATGGTGGAATATGTATGACTGGACCGGTGAACCCTGTTAAGTATATTGGCATACGTATGCAAGGCAGCGGCAAAGTCCACACTCTCTCTGTCTGAGGGGGTTTCCCACTCATCATCTGAAACTCCCATATTTGTTTCTTTATCTTTAGTGTGTGGTGAGGTTTGTACAAGGGGTGGGCTGCCTCTTAATTGTGAGTCTGATGTTGTGGCAATTTGTGTGTCATCTGGTATTAACGTGGGTGGTGGCGAAAATATTCCTGTCATTAAGATATGGTGTTATGAAATACGCCTCTTGTTTATTTATGTCCTAGCAAAATAGATGAGTAAATAAGTTGAATATAGCTAATTTTAGCACTGAGAAGAAATGAGCAAGTATAATTTTACCCACTTGATACAGATCGTAGAGGTGTGTCGATACAAAAGTCGATCTCGGAAGAAAAATACAGGTTTGATTGAAGATCTCTTGATAATTCTAGAGGTGTGTTGATGGACGATATTACTCAGGAAATTCCATGGCCTGGTATTTGTGGTGGTTAACGGCTGTCCCAGGCAAACCTCAGCATAGAACGTCGAATTTCCAACTTAACTGTGAAAATAAATGAGTATGAGTAGGAGCTATGTGAATAATGAGTAATGAGTAGTGGGTGAGAAGTGCCTGGTGTCAGTCACACGTTGCTTGGCATGGCAGACTCGCGTTGTGATGTCATCTCAGCACATGGTGACGTCGGCTTCCCACACTGGTAGCTGTGGTGAGTGAATGAGTAGCGATGAGTAACTTGAGTGAAGACGGGTGAGTAAGACGAGTTGTGAATATGGACTTGGTGTTTTGCTGTGTGTCTTGACCTCTGGGTCAGCATAGGCGGGAGGGAGTGGTGGGGGCTTGTGTGCTTGTTGCTTCGGTGTTTCCTCTTCTTTACTTGCTTTGTTTTATATTCTTCTTGTTGCTGCTTGAAGTTACGTGAAGATTATAGAGTTGTTTTGTAGACTTGTAGACTATTTGCATTGTAGGCTGTATTTTGTCGGGATTCACTGTAGAACTGAAGCTAATCTTGTAGAGTCTCGCCTGCTTTTGTAGAAATTTGCTTTTAATTGGGAGACGATGTCCGTAGATTCGCTGGTTCGTCGTAGAAGTTGCAAGATCGTATCAATATTTTGTTAAACTACTTGCAAGGCGTCGTGTGATCTATTCACCTCTGCATCAGCATGATGATGGGGAGACGGAGGGGGCTGGTTGGAGAGAAGTGTCAGGAGCTGGTTGTAAGTTGTTGGTTGTGAGAGGTATTCTTTTTGTTTTCAATCTTGATATTTTGTAGGAATTCAATGTTGATTCATAGACGAGGTTCGTATACGTTTGCTGCTACCAAATGTCATAAATAGACTTTGTGTCATAAAATACTTTGTGGCTCCTTTTTGGTTGAGTTATATATATATATTTTAGACTTGTGGACGAGCGGTTTTTATATCTTAGAGTAGCTTCCCATTTGTCATGTAGTGACAGGAGAGGTAAAGAATAGTATGGGACTATTTTTATTTGTCTTGGAAATATTAACAAGTCTCTCACACAGAGCGGAATATAGAGTCCAGTCCTGCTAGCTATATCTCTGTCTCTCTCTCTCTCATATTGCCAAGCCCCTCTCCCTGTGACCTGTCTCTTCTAAGGCCTGTCTCCTTCTAAGCTCTCTTTCCTAAATTCTGGTGAAACAGGAGACGTATCACGTGTGTTCCTCGTGGATGGAAAGTTTAAGAAGCCTGTGTGTGAGTATGTGTGTATATGTGTGTGTATGGTTACTAGGTCTTTGTTCACGAGAGGACTGCTGACAGCTAACTGCATCATCTCCTTACTGGCCGCTGTCGTCAGCTTTCCTCAGTGTAACTTGCAAACTCATTTCCTTTTCCCAGGCTCGCAGAGGGCTGTCTATCTATCTATTTATCTATCTACCTATTATGATTTGTAATTATAATATATATATATATATATATATATATATATATATATATGGGTAACTATAGTGTTCTCTACATTCAAAGTGAATTAGTAGATGCACGAAACTTTCATCAACAATTCCACGTGAACTGTACCGTGAATCTAAGCTCAAACTATCAGATGACCCCATCACTAACTGAGATCAGGATAAAGCTGCCATTCTTGCTACAGTGGAAGGCTTCCCGACTGACATCTAATAATCTGGGGTTCGATGTCCAGCACAGTGCAAATGGATAAAAGTTACCTGACATTTATCGGGAGCATTTCATTTTTTTTTTTTTTTCTTAAGGTCGGTAGATGTAAGATTTTCACGATCTATAACCAGCGTGGCGTGGTAGGAGGCGCCCTATTCTCTCATCTGATGGATCCGGGTTCAGTCCCTGAGGGGTAAAATTGAGATACTGGAGATTATACAGGTCAGGTCACACTGGGAGGGAGATAGGAGATGGAGGGTGTCTGAAGCTTTTCCTTATAATCACTGCCAGTATGAAAAGCAATGCAATATTATCAAGAAAAAAGTCTGTTAGAATGAAACTCTGTCATAAACTTCGCGGTATCGAAGAATTTATATTTTAGGAATAAAAAATATAGATATACCGTATACGTCAAAGTTTTCACCTCAGCAACCGTGCATTATTACCTTCAGCAAAGCCAACGGTTCTGTAAGCATTACACCCGGGGATAATTTCTCTCTCTCTCTCTCTCTCTCTCTGGGGAGCGCGGTAGCACAGTGGTAGCGCGCTGAGCTTGTGATCGGGAGATCGCAAGTTCGAGCCTCGCCCGGGCTACCGTTGCCGGGAGGGGTAGCGTCCTCTTGTAACCCCAGCGGGGCTATATGGCCTTAGTTGCCTAGCTCGGGGAATTCATTTCTCCATTTCTCTCTCTCTCTCTCTCTCTCTCTCTCTCTCTCTCTCCTACTTCATCCTGCTCGTATCCTCTGCCTTCTTCAGTTCCACTTCACATTCCTCCCTCCCATTCTCCCCACCTCCAGTAACATAAATGACCGTAAATGATCCACTTAAAACGATCCCCACCACTATTACCACCATCACATCCCACTCATCATTGTCACCCGCTCCCCCCGCCAACCCCTCGACACAAACACGCATTGCCAGTAAAACTGACGAATGTTCATTAAAAAAAAAAAAAAAAAGCGACAAATAGCACACACACTCTTACACAACCCTCGTCAGTTGCTTGGCTGTTGTGCATGTCTGTTGTCACCTCCTCATAATTCTACCCCTTGTCATCACTGTCATTTGGAGATTTAATTCATCGGGTATTATTATGAAGGCGGGTACATGGGTAGATAAGAAGTGCATACAAACGCCCGCGTTAAGATAATTTGATAAGTCTGGCCTGGCATAGAATGGGGAGGTGGCTGGAATGTTGTTTGTGTTATCGTATGAGTGATTGGGCTTTACCCGCACGAGAGAGAGAGAGAGAGAGAGAGAGAGAGAGAGAGAGAGAGAGAGAGAGAGAGAGAGAGAGAGAGAGAGAAATAAACAAGGAAGGAGAGAAGAAGGGAGGGAGAGTGGGAGAGAGAGAGGGAGAGGTGTCAGAATCAGAAAAAGAAGCAGAGAGAGGATGTGTTTAGAGGTGCCGCTGACAGAATACAGGGATAATAAGTGTGTGTGTGTGTGTGTGTGTGTGTGTGTGTGTGTGTGTGTGTGTGTGTGTGTGTAAGGGGTAAGCGCCAATAATGATGTTATCCTTAACTAATTAGGAGTCCTGAGCCAGATGGAGATATTTGTCGGGGGTTTGTGGAGGGAGGTTGTTTGTGTGTGTGTGTGTGTGTGTGTGTGTGTGTGTGTGTGTGTGTGTGTGTGTGTGTGTGTGTGTGTGTGTGTGTGTGTGTGTGTTTATAAATAACAGAACGGAGGAAGGAAAAACAAATGGGTAAAAAAAAATAATCCATACACCAGATTACTGGTGTCCTCTGTTCATAAAATATCTGTAACAGTTAGACTTGAACAGTTGTGGGTTGAAATTTGGAGGAAAACAACTCTGGAGAAGCGAGTTCCAGAGAGATGCAGTTCTGGGAATGAAAGAATTCTGATAGGCAGAAGTTCTGCAATATGGCTGAGTGACATTCCAGTCATGAGCGCTACCAGATGCCCGTGTAGCACGAGGGAAGGCATGGAGAGGTGGCACCATGGACGCAACTTCGTCTGAGCATTTGCCAAAAAAATATCTGTAAAATAATGCAAGGGAGGCAACATTCCTTCTTACCTGCAGGGGAGGTAGTTTATATGTAATGGCAGGGTTGTTAATGATTCTAACGGCTTTATTCTGAATTTTGTCTAGTTGTCTTAATGCAACCTCTCCACAACCATTCCACAAGGGTGAGCAATATTCAAGCTGAGAGCGCACATGACTCTTATAAATTATAGCTAACTGCTCATCGTCGAAGAAGTTACGGACTCTGTACAATAATCCAAGTTTCTTTGAGGCGGTTTTAGCAAGTGATCTGACATGAGAGGTCCAGCTGAGGGCACTGTTAAGTGAGACACCAAGAATTTCAATACTTTTGGAGATGGGAATATTAGTAGCACTGAAGGTAATGTACGAATCGGGCAATATCTGTTTATTAGTAAACTGTATATATTTAGTTTTACTAGCATTAAAAGAGACAAGGTTGTTTTGTCCCCATTCACTGATTGTAGATAGATCTTGATTTATGGAGATGGCTGTACTGAGTTGAGAGGTAGAGATATTAGACTTTGTAAATGGATGTCCGAGTGTGAATGAACTATGTAGTGTTGAGTCATCTGCATATGAGTGAATGGGATTGTCAGTGACAGATAATAGATCATTAATATGAACCAGAAATAGGGTTGGCGCCAGAACTGATCCCTGCGGCACGCCGGCGTTAATTGAGTGGAAATTCGAAAACACATCATCTACTTTTACTCTTATTTTCCTGTCACTGAGATAAGAAGAAATCAAATGAACAAAAGACGTTAGTCCATAGCAAGGAAGTTTGGACAGCAGGGAACGGTGCCATACTCTGTCGAAAGCTTTAGAGATATCAAGGGCTACTGCATGAGTTTCTCCAAAAAGATCAATTGATTGATGGATGGTATGAGTTAAGAGATTGAGTATGTCAATGGTGGATCTTTCGTGGCGAAAACCGTATTGTCTATCACTAATTAAGTTGTTGGATTCAAGATGTTTAACAATATGCTTATTAATTAAAGTTTCAAATACCTTACCAAGAGAAGATGTAACGGCTATTGATCTGTAATTGGAGGGGTCAGACGAACTTCCTTTCTTCGGAACTGGGTGGATATTGGCTTCTTTCCATGAATTTGGGAATAAAGAAGTACGTATGCATAGTCTGAATAATTTAGCTAGGACAGAGGCAAGTTCAGGGGAACACTTTTTCAAAACAATTGGCGGAATTCCATCTGGGCCTGGAGCTTTGTTGGTAGGTAAATTGTCTAGGATGGATTTTACGTATCTTGTCTGTATTTTAAGTGGGGCAATTTCGGGAGAATCAAGTTCCAGTACTGAGACATTCTGGCTGGTATCATCTATGGTAGAGTTTCTGGCAAAGGTACTAGCAAAGATATCTGCTTTCCCACGTGGGTCATTTGTAATATTGCCATCTGAAGATTTTAATGGGGGAATGGATGATGACTTGTTAAAGTTATTATTGAAAGAATTAAGAGTTGACCAGAATATTCTATTGTCATTAGGGTTGTTAAGTAGTTTTGATGCTTGCTTTTGAAGAAAGTTTGATTTAGATAGATTTAATACAGCTTTTGCATGATTTCTAGCAATTTTAAATTGGGAGAGTGATTCTGATGTTTTTGATTTTAAGTAAGAATTATATGCTAATGACTTTTGGGCTGTTGCTCTGGCACAATTGCCATCAAACCATTTTGGAGAGTTTGATCTTTTAGTGAATTGTTGACTTGGTATGAATGAATCCATACCAGCTAGTATTAAGTCGCAAATGTGGGACTGGGTAGAATTGGGATCACTAGAGAAGAAAGACTGCCATGGAACATCAGCAAGATAATTTCTAAATCCATCCCAGTCTGCCCTGTCAAAGAGCCATCGGGTCACCCTGACAGGTTCAGAATGGGGAGGTGTAGGAGGGTTAACTAATGAGGCTTTGATGAGATTGTGGTCAGAGGATCCAAGTGGTGACAGTACCTCTATCCTGTATTGATCTGGATTATTTGTCAAGAATAAATCCAAGAGATGGGCATTATGGTCAGGATTATCAGGTATTCTGGTTGGTTGCTTTACCAACTGGGTGAGATTAAACGATTCCGCAATCAGCTCGCATTCTAGACCAGCGTCGTCAGTCCTGGCAGAATGCAATAACCATTCAACATTGTGCATGTTAAAATCACCCAAAATGGTAATTTCATTGCCAAGGGCAAGGTCAAGGTTACTCAACTGAGTGGATATGGAATCAAATACACTGGGTTCCGAAGAAGCATTGGGGGAACGATAAACTACACAGATATATTTGGTAATGTTTTGGCAATTTAATTTATATAATGAGTAATCAAAACTGGATGAAGTGAAGTTTAAAATAGTGTCAACTGCATATTGGGATTTGATATAACAACAGGTGCCGCCCTTGTTTCGAAAGTTTGTAAGGAGCAGTAACAAAATGGAGATATATCGGTAGAGGGTGAGATTTGTGGTTCTGTGAGGAAAAGGGCCAAAGGGGATATGGACTGAAGGAAAAAATGAACTGAGTTTAAATTTGTGGTAAGGCCGCGGATGTTGGGTGTGTGGGCGTGTGTGTGTGTGTGTGTGTGTGTGTGTGTGTGTGTGTGTGTGTGTGTGTGTGTGTGTGTGTAGTTATTTGCTTGAACTGATATGTAACCTTGTGAGTGTGCACATACGTCAAACTATTGGCAGACAAGACAGTTCGTTCCCCCAGCTCCATCGTCGCTCTTACGCACAGCAGATACTGTAGCTGTACACGCCTTCATATATCACTGCGTGAGCTTCAGTATCGTACCGTCTATATTGATACTGAATCAGGGTACAAATGAATCATTCCCAACTGATGCATATGTTTAGACCGGGAAGTTTTAAGGCGTGTCGGTAGGTCTTGGGGAAGATCATAAAGCCTTTTACAGCGATTCAGATCCTTAAACTGTTCCCTGCACCTGCCTGGGATCGATCTCGAATGTGTGTGTGTGTGTGTGTGTGTGTGTGTGTGTGTGTGTGTGTGTGTGTGTGTGTGTGTGTGTGTGTGTGTGTGTGTGTGTGTGTGTGTGTGTTTACAGACTGGAAAAACTGGCTGTGCAGCCGTGAGAACGAGTGTGGTATAACTGCAAGAGTTAGCGTAAATATGAATATGGTCTAGATGAGATTGAGAGGCATGAATGAAGTGCAACAGAGAACGTAGATGTGAATGAGCGTGAGTGCAAGTAAAGCTATGAATGATTGTGGCTATGAATGAGTGTAGACGAGTTTGTGTGGACAGCGAATAATATAGAGGATGTGACTTATGAATGACTGCAAATGGGATGTGAATATGAATGGGTGTAGCTGAAGAGGTGGAAACCAATGAGAGTAAATGGAGTGTGAGTATGAATGATTGATGATATTTGGCAAAGAGATGGTTGTGGAATGGAGGGGTACATAGCCGTCAAGTCCTTCTGAGGTTGTTTGTATATAAATGTTATTCATGTAGCTTTGTGCATAGTTTTCAAGGATGTTCGAGTGTTGATATATGGTGCTGTGTGTAAGTTAATGTGGTTGTGTGGTGGTAACATGGGTAGAAAATGAATACACAGAATTCATGAATGAAACAACATGTGCATTGTAAAGAGGAGTATGAGTGTTGATAATCAGTGTTGTTTGAGTGAGGGTGTTTGTAAATGCTTGAGTGAACAGGGAAAAACATATACTCAAAACGATAACTAATTCATTCAAACCCAGACACACACACTCAGAAGATGCACACACACACACACACACACACACACACACACACACACACACACACACACACACACACACACACATCACTTATATCATATCAGCACCTCCAAATGTCACACACCATTTTAATTTCGAGGTTTTGGAAAGACTTATTTTCTTCGGAACGCTGAGACTGTCCCGAGACATGCCTCACTAAAACACCGCCAGAATTATTCTGAAGTTTTGTGAGTCAGGAACAGAGTGAAAGATTGTTTCCTACTGACGTCAAGGGTGAACAGGTGCAGTCTTGTGAATCACTGTAGTTTAGGAGTCGTGAAAGTAAAGCAGGAATGTTTAAATGCCACCTTAACCTCAACAGGACGACAAAACCTAACCTAACCAAACTAAATCAAACATAACTTGTCACTTTAGATATTTCGTAACACCTCTTACTTAGCGATTCATTCTGCACATTTCGCCTGAATATACTCGTCCACATCGCCGTTGCAAACAACAGTTTGTCGACATTAAGACGACATAAATAAGAAAATGTGAAGGTGAAATGCTCAAAATAAATCGCTCGGGAAGAGGTATTACAAAACCTCCCTGGCCACTAAATATAATTATGACTTCATACCTAATTTAAGCAACCCAACCTTCCCCTAACGTGATCTAACCCGATATAACAGAACCTATTCTAACGCATTCTATTTTCAACTTGCGCACAGAATAAATGAACAAAGAATGAATGCCGAACATATACAGAGCACAGATGTCCACCTAATATTACCAACTGGTTTATCAATTGCTGTATAATTATCCCCTCACAGCAAGGTTAACCCTAATAATAAAATAGTTTGGAAGGAGCAAGAACTTAATAAAAATCTGGTATCATTTTTAAGTTGCAATATCAGCATCATGGAAGCATGTTACCTGATAAACAAATAACTGCGTCTAAGAGCGGGTCTCGGTATGCGTCCATTGTGCATGATTTAGGTCGATATTATTTTTCCTTTGCTGCACCGTTATAAAAATTTCACAAAAATCGTATAAGACGACATAACTATAAAAACTTTTACTTATCGTTAAATGTTAAACAGAGCTCATCGTAATCCTGACTTATCGTTATTACTTTGAAACCGACACGTTTTCACTCTGTTGCACCTTAACAAAACCTCAAAGAAATGGGATAGATGCTAAATCATAAGAAAAGGAACTTAATTTCTGCAATTTACTCTTTGAATTCGAGTAACGTCCATGTGAGTTTAAGTTTGCTGCTACCACATGAATTTATTCACTACACGGAAAGCCCATCGTAAACTGAATAAAATCGTCAGGAGATGACAGGAATAAAATGAAAACGATCAACCTAATGAATCCATATGTGGTTAAAATCTATATGTGATGATTCCACAGTATGAAGAAAGGTTATTACATTAAATCAATCGATGGTCACAAGATACGAAAGGCGTGTGTGACAGGAGAGAGCCCCTCAGGGCAACTGCAACCTCATTCCTTGTGTCAAGAGACTGAAAGCTACACCTTTTGTTGCAAATCCTGACTTTGTCCCACCCCAAATTACACCTGCACGAGAAGAGTATGGAATTCATATTCCATTTTACTTAGCCAGATTTTCTAACAATGATATTATGAGATGATCATAAACCTCACAGAACAAACTAAGAATAAATATTCACCCTTTCAGTGCGAAGATCTAAGTTGGTATGTTTTTTTTGCTATTGCCAGACCTCTTTACTGCGTTTGATAAAGGTGTTAAAGAAAACACAATATATTTCACTAAACAAAGAGCCCCGTAATATAATGTACCCTTGTCACTGGGCTTCATTATGTGATTTAAACAATGATAATTTTCTCACCTTTCATCCGTACCCTCATCATTCTTTTCCACACAAGTGTTACCACCTTAACACTTCTTCGTCAACATACAAATCACCTTATAATATTTACCTGTTTACCTTCCCGCCCTCCTCCACTCCTTTATTCTTGCGCCATCCTCCGCTACCGATCCCCCGTTGTCGCCCCCCTCCCTGACACCCGCCCTCATCCATCACGCTTGAAGCTGTTGTTATTTTTACGTGACAACAGCCTACGCCATTTGCCAGCACCTGAGTTTCTTTTTTGCTTGATTTTCACTGACTTTATTCTTCACTCACGCGTCCATTCACACATATCATTTCACCTCTTGACTATATTCCTTATGACTACATCTCTGCTTGGTATAATCGAGCAGCTCCGCTACTTAATTACAGAAGGGTCTTAGCTCCCTCACTATACCCCAGTAGGAGGGTGGTGGACTGCAAGAGAAGGGCACTTTCAACCTGCACTCCACTGGATTCAAGTTGAGATGAGTCAGAGGCCTTAAATACTCATAAATATCTAGACCTGCTTTGCCCTGACGTCTTTTGTATCTTATTCAAATTAAGAATGACTTCCAAAACAAACGTACAGCCTTGCATTAACCTCACTTAAAACCTCCTTAGCCTTCTCCTTAACGTGGGAGAAACACGCCTGTCGCTTACCCATCCCACATGTTATCTAGTCCCTCTCATCCTCCTCGCAGCTCGTCTTTCACTTTATCCCTCGTTTCTTCAGCACTTAGAAGAAAGCTCAGAGGTAGAGCAGAATTAAAGTGCGCAACTGCCTTCATTTTTCGCATGCATATCCTCCTCTACCATACGTAACGGCCTGGCCAGTAGATGTGTGGCTTTGTAACCACGGGGTCTGATGCATTGTCCAGCGGGGAGACACAGTTGTATACCTTGAGTGTTCTCATGTTAATGTCACCCTCTTATCAACTCGTCCTAAACCAGTCTGATGAGTTATGGCTGACCCACCCTTAGTGGAGAGGTCCGGTCCTCAGTGAACCATTCATGGGATGACCAGCGACATCAGAACCATCACAAGCAGAACTACAGACGTGGTATTCACAGCAGAACTGAGCAAAATTCTACCATGAATAAGTCCCTAGTGCCAATTAAATATTCTGAAAAATCTTGTAATAGGAAGGCATTACAGTAGATGTACCTTGAGGTGGTCTGCCCATATGGAGAGACTGGAGAATGAGACACTGACGAAGGGAGCGTATTTGAGTGAAGTGGAGGGGAGAGGGAAAGGGGCAGACGCAAGATGAGCTGGAGGGATGGGGTGAGAGTTATATGAGTGAGAGTGATGTGGGTTGGAGAGATGATACCCTGATGGCAGAAACCAAATTTATTCAATTTGTTTGTGGCCACCCTTTCAGGGATTAATGTATGTGGCTATAGACAGGTGGATAGACAGAATATTTTCTTGTATTTATCAATCTGGCTTGGTAAGGAAGTGGTTGTTGAGTGTTCGAGCGGGGACAAAGGTATAAACAGGCAATCTTAAACACAACTTAGGCTTAGCAGAGTTTACAAATACGCCTAAAAGAGATGCTAAAGGGGAAAGGGAGTGGATTGGGGTGAGGCGGAGATGAAAGACTGTATGGTGGAAACGGAGAGGAATAGAACAGACAGACAGAAAGAAAAAGGAAGAGATGTTCCATTGCAACGGGAGTGAGATGGAGAGGGATGAAAATGAATGGAGAGAAGGAGAGGGAGGAAGGGCGGAGAGGGAGGGTAAGGCTATCCCTTGTGCCTGAAATGGATAGAGAGAGATGGAGCAGGGGAGACGGAGGAAAGTAGGAAAAAAAAAAAAAAGAGAGAATACTGGAGGGATGAAGGTAGAGAAGGAGAAAATGGGTAGAAAAGGGGAAGAGAGAGAGAGAGAGAGAGAGAGAGAGAGAGAGAGAGAGAGAGAGAGAGAGAGAGAGAGAGAGAGAGAGAGAGAATATTACAAATATATACAGGAGTCGGTCAGCACAAAGAGGGCTGTTGATAACTTTTCTGGCTTGACTTCTTTGGGCTTGATTGTAGATGAAAGTTTTTATATCTCCAAGACCACACAGTAAATAGTGTCCAAATGTTCGTATAAAATAAACGGTGATTTAGACTGACTAGTGCACTTTACAAGAGAGAATAAAACTCAAAATAATAGAGGCCAGTGTATACTTTATACCATCATCATTAACATCATCATCCTTTTTCCAGCTACTACATAAGGTGAGATGGATCCAGATACTTTAATATTTAAGTACACGAGTAGGAGAACTGTGGAGTAAAATAGGCAGCACATTCACTCTCTTATCATCCAAGCCTTCCAAATTCCCGATCCTTTCTCACATGCATTGGCAGTCCACTCACAACAGTTTACTTCACAATGACTGGTGGGTAAACAGGGTACTATGATAATTATGGTATGCAGCCCTTGTAATGAACAGTTAAGGAGAAAAATTCTTAATAACTTCACGAAGATAATAACGAGACAGTGAACAATGGCTTTTGAAACCCAGTGATGCCATCTGTGGCGCCCAACAGACTTTTCAGAATTTATTGAAGTGATTCGTAAGAGTTCACCTAAAATGTGAAACGGTATTTTGGCCACATCTGTAAGTCTCCGTACACATTTACTCAATCATTTTCTTTCAGTAAGTGTTTCTTTTGCTTCCATAACTCCATACCTCATTTATTCACTCATTTACTTACCATATCTATGTACTCTTTTCTCGGCATTCTTCACCGCCTCCTACCCTCAGACTCATTCAAGCGCGAGGTAGTCTGGCGCCTCGAAATATCTCCTGATTATTGGAACAGTTTTCGCGGAACACCTAGTACTGTATCTACCGTATACAACAGGGCAGGAGAAGATGGCTTATAACAAATGCCTATCGGCTACACAAAGGTAATTCAATCAGGCAATCTGTTCTTTTGCCAAGTTTACATCTTCCACCATAATCTAACTCAAAGTCGTTGTTTTTCGTTCAAGTCCCCAGTTCCAATATACTACTGAATGAACAATGCCACAAGGGAAACAAGCCATTACCAAAAGTTTGACCATCAGTCTACAGTACATGACCTACAAATTACCTGTTACAACAATACAGACAGAGTTTAGAGACTTTCAAATGTGTATCTGTCTTTTCTAGTCTCTTTTACTCTAATTTTTGTCTGACTGGAATTTCCTTTTCTTAATCTTTTATTTTTTTCCTTTTCATTCTCAACATGGTTTCCTCTTTCATATTTTCATTTTTACTTTGACTTCTTTTCTCTTTAGGCCCTTTCCTTCCTTCCTTCCTTCTTGTGTACTGTACATTTTCTCTTCCCTTCTTTCTTTTCCTTTTGCCCTGAGTATTGCCCTGTTCACATTGCGTTGATCGCCCTTCAGTTCTCTTAACAGTTCCTATTGCTCGATCATCCTTCCCTAATTTTCTGTCTTCATCGTTTCTTGCCGTTTGTTTTTCCCCATACCTAGAACATTTCTTTGCTTTTTATATGTTCCTTAGTTTCCTTCATGGCTTTATTTTCTCACCCTTTCTCTTCTTCCCCGTTTTCTTTTCATTACTTTGTATTCCTTCCTCTTCTCTCCTTTCGCTTCTATCTGTATATAGTCAGACGCCTTAATCCCGTAAGGAATGACCTTAACCAAATCGCCTCCTTGTTTGGTTCATGGTCGTCACCCGTTGGTCAGACTGGGTCTGAGGCTTTCTATTTGTCAATTTAGTTAGTTATTTTTGCGGGGAGGGGCACTAACCCTCTGCCAACTTACTTGTTGATACGAAGGAGCTTCGCTCCTTTCTGCCTTTATTTTGTTTGCCTACCTACTGTGCTTTTCTTATTTAATTTTCCCTTTATAGTTTTCTTTCATATTCTTCCATTTCTTAGAGCTCTGCTTCACAGACCTCAGATCATCCGTTTTTCTACTTAACTCACCTCCATAAGCCCTTTAAGCAAACCCTTCAATAAAGGACATCCCATTGTTCCATTTTTTTTTTTTTCATTGTCTGCTCTTCTTTCTAATATTCTTCATAGCTCTTTCATGTGCGATCTTTCTTTCCCATCACCTTCCTTATTCTGTTTCAGCCTCTGGTTTCCTTCATCCCTCTTTTACATTTCGTGCTGCCTTGCGTGTAGTCATATACCTTCTCTCACTGCTTCGCTTCTCCATCTCTCCCTCTTTATTTTTTCCATTTGCACGTTCGCCTCTCTTTCTGTCCAACAATTTATTGACACCGCCTTCCCCCCTCCCCACTTTTTTTTTTTTTTTTATCTTTTGTTTCATGCAGTTCTCCTCCCTTCCATTCACCATTTTCCTTCACACGATCACTTCCTCTTCAATGTACTCATCGATCACTCGTCTTCCCCCCCCCCCTCCCTTTCCGCCCATCCTCCCATCTTTCGCTCCTCTGCACTGCACCCTTCATTCTTCTGTTAAAGTTTCTATCCCTCCTCTTTTATCCTAGTCCCTACGTTTCCCTCAAGTCAACCTCCCATTTCTCCTCTCCACCCATCGCTCTACCAGCTTCCCCCTCCCCTTATAATCTTCTCATTAGTCGGTGATATTTCCATATACTCACCCTTTCCAAGTCTTTCTCTTCTACTCTCACCCCTCCAATTTCCTCTTCACTCATCCTCCTACTTTTCTCTCATTCCTTACCATTGTTATCCTGCTCAGTCCTGACCGTCAGTAGAGTGGACAAAACCTCAGGACAAGAGGTAGTACAGTGAGACGGGATATCGTTGCTGGGCCAACTAAATCGTCCTTCCCCCCACGGTTTTGTTACCTCACTTCTCTGGGTTCTTATTCCCCATCCCCAAAATACGCACTCGAACATGCTACACACACACACACACACACACACACACACACACACACACGAATACATATTCGCACATACCAAAAAAAAAAAAAACTAGTAAGAACGGACGAATACCACTCTTGAGGCAAGTATCCGAATTAATAATAATAATAAAAATAATAATAATGAGTAATAATGATTAAATAATAATAATAATAATAATGATAATAATAATACAAGACTTTGCCTTTACCTGCAAGTGACGTAAAGGGGGCCATCGACAGCATTAACGTATATATATATATATATATATATATATATATGTATATATATGTATATATTCACGGAAGAGATAGGCGCAGCGTGTGAGGCGGTTTGTGGAGTGAGGAGATGCAAGGGTGTGCAAGGGACAGCATGGTGGAATGATGAGGTGAAACGAGCTGTGGAACAAAAGAAGAAGGCATATAGTGAATGGTTAGCGAGTAGAGGTAGGGGAGAAGATGAGAGAGAGAAGAGAGAGGTATATGTGAGCAGGAGAAGGGAGGTTAAGAGACTGGTGAAGGAGAGTAAAAAGAAAGTGGATGAAGAGTTTGGGAGGAATCTGAGTGTGAAATGGAGGGAGAGTAAGAAATTGTTTTGGAAGGAGGTAAAGAAAGTAAGGTAGTGTGAAAGGGGAAATAGTAGGGGAGTGAAACATAGGAATAATAGATTGTTGGTGGAGAAGAGAGAGAAACTGAGGAGATGGAAGGAGCACTTTGAGGATTTGTTGAATGTGGAGAGTGAGAGCAGTGCGAGTATAAGTGGTTGGGGAATGGCTGGGAGAAGAAGAGATGAGAGGAGGGAGGAAGAGATCAGTAGGACGGAAGTAGTGGAAGCGATGAAGAACATTAAGTTGGGAAAGGCCCCAGGAATTGATGGAGTGTGTGGTGAAATGCTTAGGTATGGGGGTGAGATTGTTGTGGAGTGGATATGGAAATTGTGTAGATTGGCGTGGGAAGAGGGAAGGGTTCCAGAGGACTGGAAATCAGGTATAATTGTTCCTTTATACAAAGGAAAAGGGGAGAGAGAAGTATGTGGTAACCATAGGGGTATTTGCCTACTTAGTGTGACTGGTAAAATATATGGTAGAATACTCATTGATAGGGTTACGCATATGACAGGAGCTAGTTGGAGAAGAACAAGGGGGATTTAGGAAGGGAAAGGGTGTGTAGATCAGATATTTGTTCTAAGATGTTTAGTGGAGAAGTATCTAGAGAAGGGAAGGAAAGTGTATGCTGCCTTCATGGACTTGGAGAAAGCTTATGACAGAATAGATAGGCAGGGTATGTGGAAGGTATTAAGAATATATGGAGTGGAGGGGAAATTGTTGAGTGCTGTGAAGAGTATGTACGAGGGAGCTAGGGCTACGGTGCGAGTGGATGGTGAGCTGAGTTCTTTGATCTCAATGTGGGACTGAAACAGGGTTGTGTGATGTCACCATGGCTGTTTAATATATACATGGATGGGGTTGTAAAGGAGGTGTAGGGTAGGGCAGTGGATGTGGGGGTGGCTCTAATGAATGAGGGTGAGATTTGGAAGCTTCCGGTGTTGCTGTTTGCTGATAATACAGTACTGTTGAGTGAAGATGAATGGGAATTGCAAGGTTTGGTGAATGAATTTGGGACAGTGTGTAGGAGGAGGAATCTGAAAGTTAATGTAAACAAAAGTAAAGTTATGGTGTTTGAGAGGAATGAAGTCACAGAGTGTGCAGTGAGGTTGGATGGTGAGGATATGGAGAATGTGAGTGCATTCAAGTACTTGGGTAGTGTGATGAGTAAGGATGGAACTTTGGTGGATGAAGTGCGTGAAAGGGTACAGCAGGGAAGGAAGGTTGTTGGTACACTGAAAGCAGTGATGAGAAATAGGGAGGTGAGTATTGAAGTTAAGAAGTCACTGCATGATAGTATTGTGATCCCTACCGTGACGTATGGAAGCGAGGCATGGACCTTGCAAGAGGGGAACAAGTCAAGAGTGAGAGCAGTGGAAATGAGTTACTTGAGAGGAGCATGTGGAGTGACGTGGAGGGACAGGTTGACGAATGAAGAAGTGAAGGAACGTTGTGGGGTGGATTTGGATGTGGTTGAAAAGATTAGGAGAAATACACTGAGGTGGTTTGGACATGTGAAGAGAATGGAGAATGAAAGACTGACTAAGAGGGTGTATGTAGGTGAGGTGGAGGGAGGGAGAGGGAGAGGTAGACAGAGGATGAGGTGGAGGGATGGAGTTGAGAGGTATATGAGGGGGGGGGTAAGTTGGGGGGAGGGTAGTCAAATGGTGGGTGACAGAGCGACTTGAAGGCGTTTTGTCTGCGGCCACCCTTTGCGGGATTAGGGCGTCGGGCTATAGATAGATAGATAGATAATAATAATACATAAATACACACATTATAATTATATACATGCATTCATACATACATATACTGTATGGATCAATAAACATAACCTCTGGTACAAGCCTTGTCATATTTGCTGAAAAACAGCCTTTAATACATGTTTCTGTGAAGGAAAGAACATTTGAATGCCCATGCATGAATAAATTAAGACATGAGTTAATGTGCGGAAGTCCGAAAGAACGAATCAAATGATGAATATATCAAACGACTGAATAAACTTGTGAACGAACGAAGTATTGGATTAACTAAAAAATGAATCTGCAAATTAATGGTTAAAGATGAAGTATTTACGATGAATGAATGCGACAGTAATGAGAGACTGAACGGACAAAGGAACGAGTAAATAAATGAATTAGGTATGAATGAATGATCGAACGAACGAACGAAAAATGAAGATATAACCGAAGAACGACCGAACGAAAAATTAAGGCATTAGCGAAGAACGAACAAGTGAATGAACGAAAAATGAGTGAATGTATGAAAAAATGAATGAATGAAAGAACCTACAGGGGACGAATATTAAAATTAATTACTGAATGATGGAAAGAATAACTGAATAAATCCACAAGTAAATCACTGATTAAATGAATTAACAAATAAAGGAATGCATGAATGAACGAACGAACGAAAAAAAAAATGGGTTGAAAAAAGATGACTGAATGATGAATGTGATATGAAAGGCAAAGTAATATGTGAGTGAATGGATGAAAGAAGAATAAAAGAATGAAGGTAAAAATTAAGGAAGGATGAAAGTAGCTCAATGACTGAAAGAAATTTAGTCGAATAAAAAAAAAGAAAGAAAAAGAAAAAGAAAAAAGAAAGGATGAATGTTTACAGGAAAAATGATAAAGGTGGAACAAAGGAAATGTAGCATATGGGGGAAGGAAAAGGAGGAAAGGAAGGGAAGATAACTTAAGTAAGGTGAAGATATATGGAGGAAATTTGGGGTTTAGAGCAGGCGAGAAGCAGTTAATGTGTTTTGGGGAGCTTTCCCTAAATCTCTCTCTCTCTCTCTCTCTCAACACTTCATTGATATGAGAATGTGCGTGAGTGAAGGACCGGGTTGTTGTAGAGTTGAGGTAAGGAGGTGAACACACAAGTATTCACTGGAGAGAGAGAGAGAGAGAGAGAGAGAGAGAGAGAGCATAACAAAGCAGTCGAGCAAAATGTAGATGCAGGGAGAGAGGAGAGACTCAGGGAAAGAGAGAAGGGACGGGGAAGGAATGGATGGAGGGAAGAAGGCAGTAAAGAATGATGAAAGAGAAGTATAAGAAATGGATAGAGCGTAACACATAAGAGCACGGATGAATAAGATGAAACGGCTAATGAAGATTAGTTGACTTATTGAAGAGTAAAACAGATTATTCTAATTTACGAGAGAAAAATCTTTATTACTCTCGACTTACTTTTAAAAATTTAGGATATATATTTATTTTGACTGATGTGTTAAAGGTGTTAGGAAATATTACGATACATATTCCGAAAATGAATCCTTACTCTGACAGTAAATCCTGCTGCTGAAGTTTACTTTACTTTGCTTTTATTTCGTGGTCTTCCATGAACACATACACACACACACACACACACACACACACACACACAAGAAAAGCATTCTATTTCCACTCCTTTACTTACACACTTTTGGCATGTACTGTATTTTCCTCCTCGATGCATAAGTGGCATCTCCTAGCTTAGGGATGTTATCTAATAGAGAAATGTGGCACGATGTTAAGTAGACGAGGTAAAATATTAGGTGAACTTTTGTTCCTGATTATACGGCATCGGATACGGCACTGGGAGACGTATCCTGTGTGCCTTAGCTGGCTTCGAAATATCTATTACATACGGTACCGATTTTTTTGGTCTATTAAGACTGAACATTCTTTTGCACAATATTTTATGGCTTTAATATCGACTTAGTTTATGCCAGCAACATACAACAGAATAGTGATGTGTAAACTGCTGAATATATTGCTAAGGAAGAGGCATTAAGAATAAACTAAAGACAACTGTAAAACAACTCCAGGCCCTATGTAATGTAACAAGTATATTATATAACCAGACTGAAGGGGTTAAATTATTCTCAACATTCGCTTCAAGACACCACTTTAATTCTTTTCCTATAATACATTGGGTAGTATTCTAAGTGACACTGGAAGTTTCCCAACACCTCGTCCTTAGTGATTTGATCTGCACATTCCGCCTGAATATCATCTGGTATGTAACTGACGCAAACATTAACGATATTAAAACGATGTCAACTAACATGCAAGATAAATTTATGGTCCAGTAATCTAAACTGATCGCCCGAAAAAGTGCTACGAAGCCACCTATGCAACCGAGACCGCGGCCCATTTAATTATATCCGAGAAATATGCGCCAATTACTAAAATGTATCTTCATCAAACCTTTCATAAAAACAACTAAAAATAAAATGATAAATATAACCTCCCTCCTCAAAAAAAAAAAAAAGTCATTTGGATTTGGTACTGCAGAATATTGACGAGATATTGGCTACTTTTTAAACATGTATTTGAAATATATAAGAGTTCGTTGTTTTTTTGTTTGTCCTTTAATCACTCCCCAGACCCACATATGTGAATCAGGATGACCCAAGGATGGTTTTATGGAAGTCGAAATTCGGATCTTCGTCATTTGAGTTAACCTGAATCATTTTTTTTTTTTTTTGCCCGGGCAACGCCGGGTAACCTGCTGCCCAATTTTTGGCATGGAGACACATGACTTCCAGTTCGGACATAGGCTGTGTGAAGTTGACCTCCGAGGTCATTTGACGTCACCAGTCGGAGGTCATTAGAGGTAACTTGTAATAGCAAGCAAGTGAGCACAAATACTGTACTTTAGTCTGAGAAAGGTGAAATAGAAAGTTCCTGGACCTCTTATAAACCCTCTTCAAACGTATAAGAGGTACATGGTCTTTCTGGGGTAGAAAGAAAGATTGAAATAGAACCAATAGGATTAGACTGTTTGCCTTTTTGTCCCAGCAACGCCAGTTACCCCTTCTAATTTTCCCTTAATAAACTTAGACTGGTATGAGTAAATGTCAATGTATTCAATAACCTTAAAACTAAGATGGCGTCTGGTGTATTGTGTTCCTGACACCTTGGGGATATTTCATTCACATCATAATGAGATATTATTCCATAAGGGTTGATCCTTTTAGTTCCATAACGTAGTCTTGTTTTATTCCTGCCACCTCCTAACGAATTACAAGGCTTAACAGAGACTTTTGGACTGATGAGGATAGAATATGGTCTTTCCTAATTTTTTTTTTTTTTTTTAAATAATGTGAAGGCAGAAGGAATCAAATTACAGTATACGTCAATGGACTCGTTAATGAAAGCTGTAAGTTTCTCCTGAGATAAATTGTTTAGAGATGGCAGGAATCCACTGAAATGAACAATGTCACTGTACTAAAGCGGTTGTTAAATGAGTAACTGTTACTCATATAGTTAAACCGTGATATTTCGGAGTGGCAAGAATTATTCAACTGGGAGAAACATAAATAAGGTTCAAGTCAGGCAAAAAATATTGTGTCCAGTCAAAGCCTTAAAATATGAATTACTCTCATATATGGCTAATGCTCATGTTATATTAACATAAGGATGGTCTTTTGACAGTATGGGGTACAATTGCTATACTTTTTCCTGTTTCCATTTGTGCATGTTTATCTACCTGCCTCCCTATAACTGTCTTTGTATACTGTAAATATCTATCTATCTGTCTGTCTCTATCTAACTCTATCCGTCTGTATATTTATATCCATCTACCAATCTATTTATCTGTCTATCTATCTACCTACATCCATCCGTTTTTATATTTATATGTATCTATCTATCAATCTCCTGCAGGATGGACACCACAAAAAGATCTCCACTATTCTTATCCTGATTCGGCCTCAGCCCATCGTTTCATCCCACCCGGCCCTCCTCCAATCACTGTTCGTCCTTTAGGCCTGTGGGAATTGATTGGGAAAAACATGAAAATAAGAAAAAAAAAAAAAGAGGAAAACAGGAAACACGTTGGAGAGATAAGATGCCAGCTTCTTTGTTATCCTTGTCTTCTTTTCGTAGTCTAGTCAGTTTTATTCGAGCTGCAGCTATTTTTTTTTTTTTAATCGTGTTGTGTATGTAAAGTTAGGTGATGCGGCGTGGGAAGAGGGGTCGTTATTAAGTAGGGATAGAAATGCATAAAAATGCTTCTTATCACTGCCATCCCTCACAGGATGCAGCGATAGGATGTAGCAACAAATAGGTAGACTGCCATATCACCTGCGGGCCGTTTCCCCTTCTCCCATCCAGTTAACTGTTATATACCCTTATCTAAAGGATGGAAATATAGCAAGACACTAGACTAAGAAAGGAAAGGAGGAACACAATAAATGAAGTGAAAAAATAGGGGTAATGGGAGGATGTGTTAATTAAGATAATGGGAAGAAAATCATGTAGGAAGGGGGGACAGAATGATGAGCTGTAGTCGACTCAGGATTAGGAGTAAAGATAATGCGTAGTAAATGAGAGTGGGATGGTTTAGGGGAATAAGGTTGAAGACTGTATACAGGAAGTGGTAATAGGAAAAAAAAATGTAGGTGAATCAAACCAGAGCTGAAGAATGACGGGTTATGAGTGAAGAATATGAATGAATCAGAATAGAGATGAATATGTGCAGGAAGAAAGATAGGGAAGGCATACTGACTGGTAGATGAGCCTGTGTGATGCTGGATAATTCTTTATCCAAAATACTCTCAATGAAATTTCAGTTAATAGCAGGCATAAGGCAGATATATACACCGATGCCATACAAATATACAGTATTTATTGTCATTATTCAGATATTTCCTTCATTCTCAGTTTATCCCAGTCCCACAATAATCAGTGCTAAAGCTCTGGTCTACAAGAAGAGAAATAAAAAATCATTTCTGGGTAGGGGCAGACACGTCTGGCTGGAGGTCGTTTTATCGTGATCACCATTCACAGGAACCAACGTCAGGCATTAAATGGATAGATGGATAGACAATTACGTGGATAGATAGAGAGGTGCACATGTAGATGGATATACAGATAGATCAATAAGCATATAGATAAGTAGACAAACAGGCAGATGGACAGATAGATAGACTGATTAATTGCATGAGTGATTGATAGACACAGGCATATAAACAAGGGAACAGACAAACGAAAGCATGAGAAAAATCATCTGAGCTCCCAGTAAAAACACACCGTATAGCTCTATTCACTACGCATTGTAGCCTTCGATATTAACGCACCAAGGATCAAAACGTTTAATACACCCTACACCCTTTCATCCCTCCTTCCCCCTTTCTCCCTCTCACCTAAATCCCATAAATCCCTGAACCTGTGGGGCCCCTGAACTAATCCACCACTCGCTCACAGTCCTGATGGACCCAGGTTCGAATCCCGGCTGGGGCAGGGAACAGTTTAAGGATTTGAATTTCATAAAATCAGACTTTCCTGATCTACCAGATGACCCGCCGACATGTCATAAAAGTACCCCCGCTAATACCAATACACCAGTTCTGTATGAGACAGCCCTAGCATGTATTCAATATGGACGGTGGGTGTTAGCGCCGAAGTGGTGACATGTAGAGAGGTGTATGGTATGTAGGAGGACTACTGGGTCTTGAGAGCAGGCTGTGAAGCCTATGCCCAGAGTCGGACACATAAAAAAAAAAAAAAAATCCCTCCCTGCTGATTCGCTGTCCAGGCGGTTTGGTAGAACTGGGGAGAGACAGGTATGCACGGTTGAACATAATGGTTTTATTAGCTTTGTGGGTTAGACACACACACACACACACACACACACACACACACACACACACACACACACACACAAACTATTTGCACGATGCTGTTAAACACTGCATCTATCCCATGGCCATCATACACATCATGAAAATTTCTCGTCTTGAACCATCACACTCTCGGGTGACACAACAGTTAACTAAACATCTAAAACAAACATCCATGTGGCACTCTTATAACACACAGACACACACACACATGCTCACACACCCTTAACATTATTAGTATTAAATACTGCAAGAATCCCTTGAATATTGCGATAATATCTCCCTTTAACCAGTCGCACTTTCAGGTGATTCATCATTGAAAATAAGAACCCTTTAAGATAAACAGACTTACGTAGCCCGTTATAGTGAGGTGGCGAGCATATCTTGGGCCGGGGCAAATTCCACTTCTGGTAAACATGGCACCCGCTGAGGCCACTCTTTCTTCCCGGGGATTAGAGTACTTGTTCCTGGAATACTGGCGTCCCATCAACTCCCCATCAGAGTATATCAGCCGGAGTTGTTTATCTCGCGAGGCCAGGCTGACAGACTCGGGAACAATGTACGTGAAGAGGAATCCGTACATCAAAATTATTCGTCTGTCCCGGGTCGCTACTCAAAGGCCTGACAACATTAAATCAGGATTACTATTTTATACACCTGTTTCCCGCCAAGCCCGTGTTTCTCACCCACCCGTCTTCCATTGTCTCCTTCCAACCTCACTTTCTCCTTTCCTCCCAAATCTATTCTCTCCCTCCCTTCCCTCCCTCTCTTCACCTATCTCCCCTACCCATGCTCCTCCCTCTCTCTGGTTTCCCTGTAGCCTTCATCCTCTTTTTTTCTTTTCCCTCCAGCCATTATCCCATTCCTCTCCCCCAGTTCTTCACTCTCTCTGTACAGTGTATATATATTTAGCATACCTTCCTTTTTATTTTCTTGTAAGTTGCCTCCTGGTTTCTTATTGTTGTCTTTGACAAGTAGAACGCCTGTAAATAACAGCCTCGAGTGGACCAGTGGGTCTGTTGCCGCTTGGTTTCCTCTATACTCCTTTGTACTCCTCCTCTCCACCTTACTCCTACCCCACAGCATTTTTCCACACTCTCTTCCCTCCCTGTCTCTCCAACACCCTCCTCCTTCTCCTCTTCCCTTTCCTCCGCTCCATTATGCTCCGTCACTTGTTCTCATCTTCTTGATTCATCTTTGATTCCTCTGGCGTCTTTCAGATTAGTCTAAATCTACATTTCCTCGCCATGTCCTCCTTTCAGTCAGACGAAAGTTCGCTAATTTGTGAAGATGGATAAATAAAATTCTACAAATAATGTGAAGTGCCTCATCTCCACATGTCTTAACAATAAGCTGATGAACACCACATCTTAGAACACAGCATAATGGACGTCAGTGAGGATAAGAGAACTGAATGAGGATGTAGCAAGCTGCATTAAATGCTTTGTCTGCCGTGTTGGTGGTCTAAACTGTAAGGACTGTAACAGATTTATTGCCTGCCTCTTTAATTATTCACACACGTCATGCTAAATGTATTCTTTAACTCTACTACCACCTAAGAATGCTGTTGTGAGAGACACTTTTCAAAGTGAGGGAGTGTGACTATTAACATGAAAATAAAATCACATAACACTAGCAAAAATATAGTACAAAAGAAGAGGTGCCAAGGCACAGCAAACCCGTCCCTGGCAGTCATTTTAGTGCTGACATATAAATACAACAGGATATCTAGTTAAAGATGACACATATCAAATTTGTCGTAAATCGGGTGAAAATTGACGATTTTCTGTCTATCTGAAAATTTAGGTCCGACCCACTAGACACTGACCCCCCTACAGCTAACTGGTGAGTGACCCCCCCTGATGTAATGAAGCATGTTATAGGATGCAGATTTGATAGATACACCCTTGGGTTTTGGTTTCATGTCGATATGACGAATCTGAAAGGAGTTATGGCGAAAAAAAAATAAAAAAGATTTTTACCCGTCCCCGTTTTTGTTTTCTTTTATACATTTTTGGGCTTACTGCCTGGGCCTTCGCCCAATTTGGCCCAAAATTTATTCAGGTGATCAGAAGGTCATAGCCTGTCATCCCTGTAATTTTAGTCATAATCGCACCAGTAATTTTCGCGTAAAGTTGTTAACAGACAGAAAGACAGACAGACAGACAGATAAACAGACAAGAGTGAAAACACTACCCGTCCCCGAGCCCCTCCGAGGCGGGGACGGGTAATAAATGCAGGCGGTTAATGAGTTTACTCATTAGGAATGAACAAAAATTTGACATTATTAACATGGAGACACTGGCGATACATACTATTAGACCAGAAGGCAACTATTGATTAATGCTAAGTTATATCAAGAAGGAACACTAAAAAACACAAATATGAGTGAAGCAGATATGCGTGTTACAGGTGTGTGTGTGTGTGTGTGTGTGTGTGTGTGTGTGTGTGTGTGTGTGTGTGTGAATCTATGTCTATCAGTCTGTTTCTTTTTGTCTGGGATCTCTAAGTAAGCAGACAGTGTTATGAGACACAGGAATATGAATTAGTGGGTGTGTAAGACCCAGGGAGAAGGTCAGGGAGGGAGAAAGACAGTTAATGAGGAGACAAACTAGGAGAAAGAAAAGGAAGGAGGAGTGTGAGCTATAGGGTGGGGAGCAGGGAGAAGCCGGCAGGGATGGAGAGAAATGAAGAGGAACAGGCAAGGGAGAGACAGGGTGGAAGAGTAAGGGAGAAAAGGTGCTATTTAGAGACAGGTGGGAGACAAGAGAGACACAGGTAACGAGAGACAAGAAGGAAGAGATAGCAGATGAAGGAGAATACGGGAGGGAAGGAAAGCATGCATGGAACAAGAAAGAGGCGGAAGGATAAAACACGGGGGAGTATAGAAGGAGCAGGAGGCTGACAGGTAGAGAGGAAAAGACAGACAGGGACAGGGAGATAAGAACAGTGAGACGAGTCAAATAAAGGACAAGACAGGAGAAAGAAACTGGTAGATTGAGAAGGATTGAAGTGAAGCAGAGATTTGTCGGCAGACTTTAACTCCGACTGAGAGAGAGAGAGAGAGAGAGAGAGAGAGAGAGAGAGAGAGAGAGAGAGAGAGAGAGATGGGCAGACATTCTGATGGACAGTTCCTATTTCATTCATTAGGGGAGAGCCATCGGATTATGAAAGAGATAAGGAAGGCTATACAAAGTCTTCCATATTGAACGTTTCTCTTTAAGCTAAATAAAAGAGGTTTAAAGTATCTTCCACGTCCCTTACGTAATGAACACTTTAATAACCGAACCTGAGACCACTGCTGATAATTGGTTCATAAGCATTCGGTTAGTATTTCTGCATGTGGATATGAACACGTCCACTGGGATGGTTCTTATGTATTTATCTTGTAGGACACGTTCAGTCGATAACATAGGTACAGTCAGAAGCAAAAGTTTGCCTACTATTTCTCACTGTCTAATACCCTTCTTCACCACACAAACTCAATGTCCATCACTTTCCTCCTTGACGCATCATATCATAGAGGATCATCTATGGGCTGTGAATCATGCAAAGCCTCTTTCAGGTTAGGTTCAGTAGTCAGCAGAGGGCAGCGAGAATTGGTGGGATATTAGGTGAACTATTGTCCCCGACTGTAACAAGACCCCCCACCAGAGTGAATTTTATACTCACACACAGGAACAGACTTGGGAAATTTTTGCTCTCTCCTTTCATTGTGAGGGTGCAGTTTTTGTGCCTAATATACTGACCTTATTCCCCTCTGTCAAACCTTAACCCCTTGAGTCAGATAACGTATTCTTTATTATATTCTTGCTCTTCTCAGACGATTTTACTCAACTTATGAAGGAAATTTTTTGGTGAAGGGGTTAATCATGACAGTAGATAACCCCTCCGTTTCGAAGAATCGCTTCTCAACCAAAAAAAATCATCAGGATATAGAAAGAATAAACTGCAAAAGACGACAACGTATCGAAGTCTCAATAGTTTTTTATGCTACACATGGAGCCGTGCGGGGTGCTCTTCTGAGAATATCCCATTACACTGTACTGTTTATTTCCCTTGGTCGAAATTTAAGTTGTGGTTGTTAAATTGCCCATTGTTGTTTGTTTTGTCTAGCTATTTTGCATACACACATTTAGAAGCCCAGACGATCACGCATGAATAGGAGAGAGGGTGGGTGTGGTGGCGTACAGCGAGATAGAGATTTTTACACGCGTGCCGTCTTTAGGGTACAAAATTTGCATCTGAACTGACTAATATACATTCACCCGAGCCAAAGTCCATGACCCCCATCACTTTAGTACAGTCAGGGATAAAAGTTCGTCTGTTGCTCCATTCCGTCTACATCACGATTACGGCATAACCTTCACTTTCCTTCCTGACACATCATACCTATTGGCAACATAACACGCCAAGCCTTTAACCAACGAATATTAGCCAACAAACCAAAGCGAGCAGCAGAAAAGGTGAAACTCTGGGTAAACTTTACTCCTCCACTGTACCATACTCACATACCTCCTTGGAATTAAGACGTGTTAAAATCTGGTTGTCTATATTTTCGTCGGCACTCATACAGGTACCATACATTTCATAACCAAACATGAGTTAATAAAAATGAAAAACACGGAGAAGAAAGCGATTATTGAATGCTGTAAACTGCTATATGGAGACTTGTTTTTCCTGTGAACTGGTTAAGAGTCTTTATAATTACAAATCCATTCCTTTCAGTCAAACGCAGACCATCTACAACCGCTAATGGAATTCCGGTCACAGAAGCACAAACCCTCTGGATAAAGGTAAAATCTGTGGTCTTAGGCTTACAGCTGGGCATCAAGGCACCACTGAGTTGGGTTATGTTGTGTACTAAGGACTGTAATATTAACACAGGATTCGTAAAACATCTTCCTTAGCCATTCACGTTGTTCTCTTGTACGTTACTTATATCGCTTTAATATCGATTTAGTTTGCATCAGTAGCATGCAACAAGATAATGAGGTGCAATGTGCGGATTATATCACGAAGGAAGAGGTGTTGTAAAAATTTCAAAGCATATAGCATACGACGCAAAGGTTTTAACAGCACTGGAATCATAGCCAAGGTGCCTTGGTTGGCGAGTGAAGTAAGTCAGACTGAGAGAGAGAGAGAGAGAGAGAGAGAGAGAGGAGGGGGGGGAGGTTGCTTGCCCTCGTTCATGGGTCTGCTCAGCCAGACAGACCGGGCTTAATGGCTTGATCAACAGCAACAACAGAGAGAGAGAGAGAGAGAGAGAGAGAGAGAGAGAGAGAGAGAGAGAGAGAGAGAGAGAGAATGACCTGTGCGAACTCCGGAAAGTGTGAGGAACTGGGACAAAAAGATTTTTAAGGCAAAGTGATGTTGGGAAGCAATGATAATAACTTGAATGAGAATGAGAATGATAAAGAAAATCACGAATAGGCGAGAGACGAGGAAACGTAAAAAAAAAGTCGTGGAAATGGCATAAGAAAAAGGTCGGTTGCAAAACATGGATGCTTGGCTAGGGTAGGGTTAGGCAAAGGAGTCTCTCTCTCTCTCTCTCTCTCTCTCTCTCTCTCTCTCTCTCTCTGTCTCTGTCTCTGTCTCTGTCTGTCTGTCTGTCTCTCATTCTCTCATTAGCACATTCTGGCCCGCCTCCGAGTCATCAGGTCTTGTCCAATTATACCCTTTAGTAAAGAGAGAGAATATCGACACCGCCGTCGTGTGTGTTGGGGGAAGGGTAAAGGCGAGTGGAGAGGAGGGCGGAAGAGGGAAGAGGCTAACAGGGGAGATTGGGAATAGGAAAGAAGTGAAATGGATTAGGACTGGGGAGGCGTAGGAGTGGTGAAATTGGGCGGAACTGGGTTGGAAATTAGGTGAGTGGGGAAGGGGCTGAAAGGGGAGGGTGAAAAATAGTTGGCTGAAGAATGGGTGACTTGGAAATAAGGTTGGATGAAGAGCACCCCAAATGAGAAGTTAGTTAAATGATAAGTGGAACGAGTACGAATGAGTGATGCTGAAGTGGGCAGGAGTGGACTTGGGGATTCTCGATTGTTGAATTGGTGATTTATTTTGAAACTCTTCAGTTAAGAAACCATTTCAGTGTTTAATTCTTGCTAACTTTAGATGATTTTACTCAGCTGATGAGAGAAATTATGCAGAATAAAATCAAATTCCACAAATCATTTTATTACAAGGCTCTTCTTTAGTTGTATATATTACTCTCTGCACGCAGATAAAGGTCAGTGGACTGAAAGTTAAAATTCTGAGGACGCATTATCTATTTGACTTAGGCTAACTCCAACGTTGTGTTCGCAATTTGAGGTTAAGAAGTAGCTAAGTGGTAGTAGAGGTTCATGGAAGTGGGAATAGCTAGTGAAAACATGGATCAAATAAAACAATCAATATCATTTGACGTTACCCACAACATATTCTAGTCCTCTAGCAAGAGACAGCTGTGTGCAGGAAGTGTGGAAGGAAATTGCTGAGTGTAAAGGGAGTGTGATGGTGAACCGTGGAGTGTTGGAGTGTGAAGTGAGTGTGGTGATGAGTGGTGAAGTGTTGGTGAGAGCGACAAGGGGAAAGTGAAGGAGGGAGACTTTTATGAAAGCGTAGGTGTGAGAAGACGGAGGACCGTCAAAGTTACTTCGGTGATGATGTGTCAGATGGTGTGTATGTGTGCGTGTGTGTCCTTTGAGAGGCATGAGTGATAATATGGGTATGAGTAATGAAGTGGACATGACCGTTAATTAATTAGAGGGTGTGTGGGTTTGAGTGAATTTCTTTATCAGTGACTTATTTTCTGTTCTTCCCACCACCTACCTTTTAGACTTTTCTCTTTTCCCCAACCCCTTAGCTCCAACCCTAGTCGTCGCGTCTCGCATACTGTCACTGAATAAAAAAGAAAAAAAATGTATATTGTTCTCTGTCCCCAGATTCATTCCTCACTATCGTTCCTACTGTACTTGTTTTCCATCTTTTCCTGTTTTCTGCCCCTTTCAGCCGCTGTCTTCCCTTCAGACTCGTCCCTGTTCACTTTTTTACAGATCTATTATCCTCCTTCATTTCGTGGCTCTTTCCCTTCCCTTCCCTTCTTTCCTCTATCCATCTCTATCTTCTCTCTCTTCCCTCCTTTCATTTCATCCCTTTCTCTTCCTCCCACACGCTATTCCCCACATCCCTCTGTAACATCTCTGATATCAGAAACAAAATAACGCAGAAATTATATATCATATCATGTCACTCCGTCTCAAAGGAAAAAAAAAAAAAATAGAATCCTAGTAACTGAATCCATAGGAGAGCCAGTGTTATGCAACTAACCATTCAGAAGGAAGATATTACAACGTGTTTTGTATACAAGATGAATGTTGGCAAGGTTTACGGCAGCATTCCAGGTAGAAAATGAGGTACTGTAGCACATCTTCCTTAGTAACATGTTTTTGTATGTTACAATGAGAACTTTCTTGTACTCTATATATATATTATTTCAACGTTCATAAGGTCTTCCTCAATAGCAAGCAAAAGGATACTGAGGTATATTGTACAAAATTAATCTCTAAGGAAGAGGTGCTACGAATCTTCAACAAACGATCCTTAATCCCAGAAGTGGCGGCCGCTAGGAAATCGTCTCCACTTCCTACTGCCTTTTTCTATCAGTCTGCCCTCCGTTCAACTCCGTTTTATGCACCTCTCCACCCCGTTCCTCCATATTATCCTCGGTCTGCCTTTTCCCCCTTTCTTCCTCCACTGCCTTTATATACACTCTTCTAGCTAAACTCACACTCTCTCTTCGCTCCACTTGACCCAGCCATCGCTAGGTACCCTTCTCGATCCACATCAGAGTAAAAGCACCCTGCTGAAAAGGAAAACGCTTACGAAAGAAGTCATTCCAACGAAAACTTGATCTTTCTTTTGTCCCTAAGGATGATAAACACACAGAAAAAGTACAACCCCTCCCAGACATACTAAGCAATGAATAAGGAACGAAATGAACCCAAGTATTCAATTAAATGATCACCATACCTGGAACCGGACAAACACTGCAGAACGATGAATCCTGTCACTTCTAGTCGTACATAAAAAGTAGCACATATAAGTGCTTGATTCTGGCATATTCCTAGCTATCCAAGTAAAGTAAGCACAGAGTGGATTAGGTACAATATTGTAGCCTGGCGGAAGCAGAAAATAGGCCAGAAACATGGTCATCATGCTAAAAATAATAACCTCCTCGACTCAGGAAATTTTTTTTTTTACTATTACTAACGCCGGACGATAGTAGTCACTGCAGGGAAACATCACGAATCCTGAAGGTTAAGATTTTTTTTTTTTTTTTTGTTAACCCTTAACTCCAGGACCATGAATTAATTTCTGTAGCTAATCGCACACAAATTCATTCCTCCCAGAGTCACTGAAATTTGAGTCAGATCAGTATGTACCAAGGGAGGTGCATGCCAACATATTTTGGGAGTGATCCAACGTTGCCCCCACTTGGTGGTTGAGGTTGGAGGCACATGAAATCAAACCCGTTTGCTACCATCACACTCTCTGTAATGGCCCCTTAGATCCAGGCAGGGGCAGAACGGCTCACAGAGAACCCCAGGAGGCAATACTTTCTCCATATTTCAGTGAGGCATGAATGGAGGAAGAGATGAAATAGATATTGTTACGATGGTGTTGTGATTTTATCGCCACTCGTGTATGGTAATGAGGAGGTTCATACAGAGGAACAGGAAATGCAAATATCCCTTCCACTCCATCGCTCTCTCACTCCCTGTATGCGAAGAGTATGCAAACGATATGGAGTGTGTGTGTGTGTGTGTGTGTGTGTGTGTGTGTGTGTGTGTGTGCTTCAGATAGGTGTATGTACGTGTGGGTGTAGCGATTTTTCTTAATGCAAGGAAGAAGGAACAGAAGCCTGCAAGATGGTTCCCTTAAAAAAAAAGAAAAAAAAAGAAAAAAAAAAAAGATAACAGAAAGCCAAATTCAAGACCCGTTCATTTCGAGATGCCTGGACACACTGTGATTGACTGGAAGTCATAGGTAGTAGGAAATACAGCTACAGGACGATAGGTCTGGAGTTGTCCTGCTGTATTCATGAAAGACTGAGAGTGACGGTTATCTCTTGCATTAGAGAGTTGGACAGAAAACGGATGAGAGTGTTGCTGGACCGGCGCTACGCGCCCGGCGCAGTGGTGGAGGGATGCAAGCAGACTGTTTAGAGGGTCAGTGACCACTGAAGTAGCGACAGAAAAGAGATAGAGATGCAACAGAACGGCGAAGAGACAGAGGCTGAACGGAGCATGAAAAACGAGGAGAGTTAATGAGATGAAAATCCTTTGAGAAGAGCTGTATTTGGGGAACCTCCCCACACAGGAGAGTTGTGCTCTACAAAGGGGCGAATAAAAAAAAAAAAAAAAAAAAAACTTGTATAAAGTCAGCAACTGTGCAGGGGGAAAAGAAGGCACGGAGTCGGCTTAGCACACTTTATCCTTTGGAAGAACACTTTACAAGAATGCTAATATGATCTTTCCAAGATAAATCCTAAGAGAATGAAACCCCTAGTAGGTTTAAAGATATAGCAGGATTGAGTTTATATTTTTAAAAGTTAGAGGATACTCCCGTGGAAGATTTTGCGGGTTGAACATGTAAGAACTAAGTTTCTGAAGCATTAAATACAGGTTTAAGTTTACCCCAATCAGAGGTATGAACCAAGTCAAACAGTACGTGTGCCATAGCTTCATCCTTTGTTTGCTGAAGTAACTGCTGAAATGGACGCTGCGAGAAGCGAATGGAAAGGTGGAGGGTGGAGTCAGCAACGAATGAGTTGACAGGGCTAGATGTACAGCTCAGAAGGTCATTGATGAATAAAAGGAAGAGAGTTCGTAATAGGACGGAGCCCTGTGGAACACCATTGTTGATGGCTCTAGGAATAGAACGATAGCCACCTACAACAGCAGCTACAGAAAGACCAGAAGGGAAGCTAGAGATGAAGGCAGAGATGGAAGTACAGAAACCGTAAGAGGGCACTTTAGAATTTAAAGATTTATGCCACACCCGATTGACAGCCTTTGAGATACCAACCGCAGTGGCAAAGCTTTCGCCAGAGTCCCGAAAAGAGGATGACCAGGAGTCTAGGAAGGTGAGAAGATCGCCAGTGGAGCGTCCCTGGCGGAGCCCATACTGACGATCGGAAAGAAGGTTGTGATAGGGAAGGTGCTTTGTTTATTTATTTATTTTCTTGTTAAGTATAAACTCAAAAACTTTTGAAATACAGGATGTTAAAGAAATTGGCGATAGTTAGTGGGCTGGGGACTGTCACTCTTCTTTGGGAAAGGTTGGATGAGAACAATCTTCCAGCAAGAAGGAAAAGTACAAGTTGAGAGACAAAGGCAAAAGAGTTTACTTAGGAAGGGTGTGAAAACTGATGCACAGCTCTTGAGGGCAACAGGAGGGACCCCATTAGGCCCATATGCATTGTTAGTATAGAGGCCACTGATGACAGAAATTACGTCAATTGAAACAATTTTAATGTAGCCGTGATGAAGTCAGAGTGGGAAAGTAATGGTGGAACAGCACTGGAATCGTCTAAGGTGGAATCGGAGGAGAATGCATCAGCGATTAGTTCTGCTTTCTCCGTAAAAGAAACAGCCACAGAGCCATCAGAGCAGAAAAGAGGATGGAAGGATTATAAGGGAGAGTCATTAGAAAGGTTTTTGGCAAGGTGGAGGAAGGGCCAGGAAGAATTTGAGTTGGAGTTTAGAGCATCTGTGTAAATGAAGTTATTATTATTATTATTATTATTATTATTATTTTATTTTATTTTTTTTTTTGCAGAGCGAAGAACAGACTTAGCACGATTCCGGGCTGAAACATTAGAGAGATAAGATTCAGGGGTTGGTTGGCTTTGGTACGTTTTTTAGGCCCTCTGCGTGTTGTGAACATCATTCTGGAACAAGCGTGAGTAAACCAAGTTTTGTCTCCCCCCCCCTCTCTCTTTTTCTCTCTCTCTCTCTCTTTGCATTAGTCACAGGATAAGAGAATGTAATGTATGCATCCATGCCCGAGAGAATAACCTGAAGGCACACTCAGATGGCTATCGGCATGGAAGCAATAATCTAACACCCAATCCAAAGCCAACATAGTACAGTAGGTTCCCAGAAAACTCCCAGGCAGGACCTTCTGGGAGCAGCTTCTTAAAAATCTCTCATAAATTTACGCTCTACAAAGCTTCACTCACAAAGGAAACAGGAAAAACTTCCCCTGATATCCCTGAAATACGTCAACACTATTTACTGTACGTAATCAAGACTTTAAATGGATAATACACTTACTTTTTGTTACTTTGGGTGGCGTGTCATTGTCATTTGGTTGACTTTATTTCTATTTCATTGGTGACAGTATATATTTTCATTTCTATTCTGGCGCTTGAGAGAAATCATGCTTCTGGCTATGTAATTTATAATAATTAGGGATGGCCTGATGAAGATGATGATGATGAGGAGGAGGAGGAGAAGGAAAACTAGGAGGAGCAGAGGGATGAAGAGGAGAAGGAAGGAAAGAAGAAAGAAGAGGATAATGATGTTGGTGATGATACTCACCACTGTTTCACATCACATCATTTTCACTTTCGCTGTTATATTTACATTCATTCCATTTCTGCTTCATTCATCCTGTTTTTTGTTTGTTTGTTTTTTTTACTTCATACACAGTTTTCAGTGTTTATTCCTTATATTTACATGTGCAGCAGCCCACAATAGTACACGTATCGCTCCAGTTTTTAATCGAGCAAATATGAATTTCCTACATAAAAATGCGAAAAGTTGGATGTATTCCTGTGATGATTCCTATGATAATTCCTATGATATGAATGAAAAATGATTTCATTCACCAATGGTAAACTTTACTGCATTATTTTTATATGTTGAAATAGTGGAAACCATCTGACTTATCACATGATGTGAATGGATGACGGGCACCTAGTAAAACGTTTCCTATAATGTCCAATAATCTCCTTAATTTGCTTTGTATCCACTTTTTCTCTCTTTTTCCCCATCCGCTCACCTCAGCCTTGAGCCAGGGTGTGATGTTTCTATTAACTGTCTGCCGCTGAAGATTGATAGCTCCAGGTAGCATAAAAAGGTTCGATTGTGTTCCGGGTACACGTTCGTCTGATGCTGCAAAAATGGTCATTATGGCTGGGTAAAGAGTTATGGATGCTACCCTCACCCTAATTTTTAGCACCTAAATATCACATCCGCGGGTGTAAAGATAGCAGTTATGGCAGCGCTGTGGTGTAAGGTGGTGTCCATCTGATTAATCGCTATCTGTCCTTATAATTTAAGTTCCTCCCAAAAAGGGAAAACACATACATAATCACTTGCACCTCCAAAATTAAGCAAATCAAACAGTAAGCTGCATATATTATCACTATTGCACACTGCCACCGATTACTTCTTTGCTTCAACTCATTTATTTATCAGCCTTTCATAAAGATTTCTAAGTAGTCCTTTCTCAGTAACAACCTCTCTTTCTTCTCTTCCTCTTCTTTACACTCTCAACCTGGTTTTTTATCTTTCTCCCTTACCCCCAAAACGAGCAGCATCATGACACTTGTAGCTTAGTTTTCATTTATATAACCGTCTTTTGCCTGACACTGCATCTTGTGAAGTACGGCTTATAGGTATTTCATTCTCTGTTCATTAACAACGATTCCCTTTGATGTATATTCCGTTGTTCATACTCGTATATTCACAATCTCGTACCTTATTCCTCATTTATCTATCCATCTTGTGCCCAACTGTGCATCCTGTGAAGGGAAACCTGCAACCATTTCTTTCTCTGTCCACTGACAACCTGCGCACCAAATTGTACTTCCTACCGCACACACCTATATTCACACACTCGTACCTTTATTACCTACCAATCCTTTGCCTGGCGCCACATCCTATGAAGGGTGGCCTGCAGACGTTCCTGTTCCTACTCATTAACGAATCATTGTTACTCGTGGGAGTATTTTGGTTGGCGTAGTAGACTAGGTACTTCCTCTTCATCAGTTATGATTGTCCATCTGACACCTTAGATCCCCTTATTATATATATATATATATATATATATATATATATATATATATATATATATATATATATATATATTGTTACGGAACAGAGAGAGATACTGAACACTTCAAGTGAGAATACTAAAATCACTACTGTCCCGCAAAGTTCCAGGTTCAAAACAAAAGACTTAGGTAAAATTACAAGTTAAAGTTTAATGCTCAAACTAACAACTAAACATTCAGGACTCATAAGGAAAATGTAATGGCAAAACAGGTTACATATATGGTTAACTGCAATAGCCTCTATTAACACGAATTTAGCAAGAACAAATTTATCTAAGTCAGCCCTGATAAATGAGAGAACCGGATAATGCTCAGTTAAAGGAAGATATAATATTATTACAGATACAAAATATTATTAATACTGGATGACATTAAGAGCTTTACATGAATCACAAAAACCTTACCAGGCCTACGAATTAACGACTTAGGCCATACAGTACAAGAAAAATGGTAATAACACTTATACTCAAATTATACAGCAGCTAGATGGTTGGAGACTTCCTGAGCACTCACAAAAATAATAATACACTATACAGGGGAGGACAGAGATGTGAACAAAATAAGGAGTAGATCTAAGTGGCAACTAATGCAGAGACTGAGCTCATTATATAGGGGCCGGCAGAGCTTGATTCAGCTTGCAAGAAGGACGCGCAAATGAGGGCACAGGGGAGGAAGAGTTGACAGTCCTGCTCTGAACGACAGAAAGAACGACTTTAAGGAGGAGAAGGGGGGAGTGAGGTAGAACACGCAAGCCTGGTCACTATGGAAGCCACGAGGCGAATCGTGATCAAACATGCAGCATACTGTACGTTAGAATTATACAAAGGATGATGAAATCATAGGCTATGTAACACCTCCCCACAAAGAAAAAGAAATTTACAAAGGAAATTTCTTATTACTCTAAATCAAGCTGTCTAAAGTCTAGATAACCAATCTGCAGTAACATTTTCTTTCCCTTTGACATGTTGTATGTCTAATGAATACTCCTGAAGAAGTAGACTCCATCTTGTCAATCTCTGATATTTATCTTTAAACTTACTAAGGAATTTCAGTGGGTTATGATCGGTATAAATGACTATGGGGTCAAAACCAGAACACAAATAAAATGAAAAATGCTGTAAACCCAAAATCAAGGCCAAAAGCTCTTTCTCAATAGTTGAGTAGTTCTTTTGAGGTGGAGTGAACTTCTTACTGTAATAAGATACAGGGTGTTCAATACCCTGATCATCCTCTTGCAGCAAAACAGCCCCAGCTCCTGTATCACTTGCGTCAACAGCCATCTTAAAAGGCTTAGCAAAATTTGGAGTAGCGAGCACTGGCTGACTTAATAGGATAGCTTTAAGTTTGCTGAAAGAGGATTCACAGTTATCGGTCCAGACAAATTTAACTCCCTTTTTCAGTAGGTCTGTAAGTGGTGATACAAGAATTGAAAAGTTAAGAACAAATCTCCTGTAATAACCTACCATTCCCAAAAATCTTTGTAGCTCTTTCCTACTTTTAGGTCTGGGAAGATCACTTATAACCCGAACCTTAGCTCCTGGTGGTGCAACGTGTCCATCACCAATTACGTACCCAAGGTACTGAACTTTAGCTTGACCAAACTCACACTTTGATAAATTAGCTACAAGATTAGCCCGAACCAAACGCTCAAGAAATTTACTGACATGGCATAGGTGATCTTTCCAGTTGTCACTGAAGATTAATACATCCTCAATATAAACAACACACCCTGCCAAACCCTCTGTTACAACATTCATGAGCTTCTGGAAAGTGGCTGGTGCATTCTTCATACCATATGGCATTGCAGAACATGCAAAAGTCTTTCCTAGTGTTACAAAACATGAGATCTCCCTAGCACGTTCAGTCATAGGTACTTGCCAGTATCCCTTTAACAAATCAAACTTACTTATGTACCTAGCCTTTCCGATCTTGTCTATGCAATCTTCCACGCGAGGGAAAGGGTAAGTGTCTGTTTTGCTTATCTGATTTACACGTCTGTAGTCGATGCAAAGCCGCTGTGACCCCCTGGCTTAGGGACTAGAGTGACAGAACTCCACTCGCTCTGACAGGGCTCAATCATCTTGTGGTCCAACAGGTAGCCAAGTTCCTTCTGCATGAGAGGAACTTTCACTAGGTTCACACGGTAAGGAGGCAGTTTAATTGGCTTTGCGTCTCCAACATCGACATCATGCATCAACACAGTGGTTCTTCCTGGAGTGGCACGGAACACTTGCAGGTACTCCTGCAGTAATGCCGAAAACTCCTGCCTTTCCTCGGGAGCTAGATGAGAAAGCTTAGTCTGGAGATCATTCATGATATCAGGATTCTTCCCCAAACTATCACTCAGGCTCATACTGCATGGGAGAATTTCACTTGCAGACTCGGGTGGAACAGCTACAGTGCAGACTGGGTTATTTTCGTCCCGCCTGTGATATAACTTTAGCATGTTGATGTGACAAAGTTGCTTGTTCTTTCTATGATCTGGTGTGGCGATGACATAGTTGATATCACTGAGTTTCTTCTCTACGAAATAAGGACCACTAAACTTGGCTTGAAGAGGTTGCCCATGCACCAGTAGCAGAATCAAAACCTGATCTCCTGGCTGAAAGTGGCGTAACCTGGACTTCTTATCATACCAAGTCTTCATCTTCTCCTGAGCAGCTCCTAAATTCTCTCTCGCCAGCTGTAAAGCAGTGGACAGCCGTTCTTTGAACTTCATCACATACTCCAGCAGGTTGACATCATCTTCCTCCGACAGCCAGCATTCCTTGAGTAGCTTAAGGGGTCTTCTTACTTCATGACCAAACAGTAGTTCAAAGGGTGAGAAGCCCAGTGATTCATTTGGAGATTCTCTTGCGGCAAATACAACAAATGGAAGACCTTTATCCCAGTCTTTCTGATGTTCCAAACAATATTTCCTGAGCATCGATTTGAGTGTTTGATGATATCTCTCCAACGCTCCTTGGGTCTGGGGATGGTAAGCTGAAGACGTGATCTGGATGATGCCTAACTCTTTCAGAGACTGCTTGAAAACATTTGACATGAAATTACTTCCTCGGTCTGACTGTACCTCCTTGGGCAGACCAAACTTGGTGAAGAACCCTAGCATTTCTTAACCACGTTCTTTGCTGAGGTATTTCTAAGTGGAATGGCTTCAGGATAACGAGTAGCCATATCAATCAGGGTCAACACATAAGAAAATCCTGAAGAAGTCTTAGGAAGAAGGCCCACAATATCCACCAACACACGGGTGAATGGCGCCTCGAAAGGAGGAATGAGAACTAGAGGTGCAACCTTTTCGGTCTGATTACACTTCCCCACAACTTGACAGGTGTGACAAGACTTACGATACCAGGAAACATCTCTGAAGATACCTGGCCAGTAGAAGTTTTTCAAAATGCGTGCCACAGTCTTCCTCACTCCAAGGTGTCCTGCCAAACTGGAATCATGAGCCACTCTAATGATATCCTGCCTACAAACACGAGGGATGACAACTTGATGTAAAACCTCCCATTCACAGTCGGCTGATGCTGTTGGGGGTCTCCACTTTCTCATAAGTACTCCTGACTTTATATAATAACAAGTAGAAGCACCAGCTGACTCTTCCTCACTGCAAGCAGAGTTAGCTAGACCTTTCAACTCAGGGTCAGCAACCTGCAACTCAACCAACTCTTGACGAGACAAATCATCAACATTACGGGGTACTGCCTCATCTGGTGAGTGGTCCAAATTAGCAAGAAAAGTGTCAGCTAGGATAACATCATCATCATCATTATCCTCTAAGTCACCAGTAACTTTAGACTTAGCCTAGTGACAGCACATGCAGAGAACACATCAGGAACATCACAATCCTGGGTCGCAGCCACCGGCTCACTAGACAACTGAGGAGCTGGACACACGTGACTTCCACCAATATCATTTCCAAGTAAGAAAGTTACACCTGACATTGGGAGTGTCTCAACCAACCCAACCATAACGGAACCATTAACAAAACCAGACTCTAAATTCACTCTGCACAGAGGGACAGAGAAGTAATTATTCCCTACACCTTGTAAGATTACAGTTTCATCAGAGGAATTAACATTAGAGCCTAGAACACTGGTCAGCATAAAGGATTGGCAAGCACCTGTATCACGATATATTTTAACTGATTATCCTGTTATTAGTGTCCAGAGGACTGACAAAACCATCAGGCAGGAAATTAGCACATGAACTCTTGAGAGTGCCACCCACATTATTGCTCAAAAGAGGAGCTTCATCATGAGAATTTAATTTATCCCTCAAAGCAGGTTCAGTTAACTCGGTTAAAAAATTCTGGGAACTCTCAAGGGTGGACACTAGACCAGTTGACTGAATATTTAAAGACTTCTTTTTATTCACATCACGCTGTCTCCTGAAACATTTCTCCGTAGTATGACCAAGCTTACTACAATAAGTACATTTACTTTTCTGAAATCTAGAGTTGGAGCTGGTATTTACTTCCTGAGAAACATCATCTTTAGTCTCTTTCCTGTTACCTGTACTCTGAGTAGAGGCAACGTACTTATTCTCAGCTTTCCTTTTTTCTCTAGAATATCTCTTGTGAGTGAGAACATATTCATCAGCTAAAACTGCAGCATCAGACAAATTATCTATTCTTTTCTCATCAAGATATAGGCTTACATCTTTATTAATACACCTTTTGAAGTCCTCCAGCAAAATCATCTGCTTAAATTTATCAAAGTCAGAATTTACATTCTTAGAATTTAACCACTGCTCTAACAGATCTTCTTTGATTTTTGCATACTCAACATGGGATTGCTTATCTTGCTTATAAGTTGTCTTAAATTTTACTCTATAGGCTTCAGGAACACGCTCATAGGCCTTAAGAATCAAGCTCTTAACTACATCATAATTATCAGATTGATCCTGAGGCAAAGATGCATAAGTTACTTGAGCTTTACCGGTGAGAACAGTCTGAAGGAGTACTGGCCAATACTTTTTGGGCCAATTAAAACCTGTAGCTACCCTCTCAAACAACTGAAAATACATTGTTAAATCAGATTCATTAAAAGGAGGGACAAGTTTAACATTTTTAGCCACATCAAAATCATCAGAGCTAGATGATCCAGTTCCACCTTGTTCCATGCGATACTCATGGTCTGCCTGAATCCTAGCAAGTTCAATTTGTGCCTGAGCCTGTGCCTGTGCCTCCTGAATACGAGCCTGAGACTCAGCCTCCTTAGCACGAGCCTGAAACTCAGCCTCCTTAGCACGAGCCTGAAACTCAGCCTCCTTAGCACGAGCCTGAAACTCAGCCTTCTTAGCACGAGCCTCCTGCAGGGCTAGCTGTAACTTAGCTATTTCAATCTGCGTTTTGCTCATCTGGAGGAGTTACATTAAACAAGCTTTTATTAATCATGTCAACAATTTGATCTTTAGAATGATGAGAGCGAACAGCAATTCCCAATTGTTGAGCAACAAGCTTAAGTTCATTCTTTGTTCTGTTTTCTACATCACACACTGTTTGCACATTTGACAAAAAAATCTTTGGCTTCATCAAGAGAAGTAATAGTAGACATCATGAATAAATCACAGTCACAAAATATCAAGCAATATCCTTATGATAATATCCTGAATATCCTGATAAGAGGTCGCCAATTTTATGTTGCGGAACAGAGAGAGATACTGAACACTTCAAGTGAGAATACTAAAATCACTACTGTCCCGCAAAGTTCCAGGTTCAAAACAAAAGACTTAGGTAAAATTACAAGTTAAAGTTTAATGCTCAAACTAACAACTGAACATTCAGGACTCATAATGAAAATGTAATGGCAAAACAGGTTTCATATATGGTTAACTGCAATAGCCTCTATTAACACGAATTTAGCAAGAACAAATTTATCTAAGTCAGCCCTGATAAATGTGAGAACCGGATAATGCTCAGTTAAAGAAAGATATATTTTTACAGATATAAAATATTACTAATACTGGATGACATTAAAAACTTTGCATGAATCACAAAAACCTTACCAGGCCTACGAATTAACGCCTTAGGCCATACAGTACAAGAAAAATGGTAATAACACTTATACTGAAATTATACAGCAACTATGATGGTTGGAGACTTCCTGAGCACTCACAAAAATAATAATACACTATACAGGGGAGGACAGAGATGTGAACAAAATGAGGAGTAGATCTAAGTGGCAACTAATGCAGAGACTGAGCTCATTCTATAGGGGCCGGCAGAGCTTGATTCAACTTGCAAGAAGGACGCGCAAATGAGGGCACAGGGGAGGAAGAGTTGACAGTCCTGCTCTGAACAACAGAAAGAACGACTTACTCTACTATAAGGGGGAGAAGGGGGGAGTGAGGTAGAACACGCAAGCCTGGTCGCTATGGAAGCCACAAGGCGAATCGTGATCAAACATGCAGCATACTGTACGTTAGAATTATACAAAGGATGATGAAATCATAGGCTATGTAACAATATATATATATATATATATATATATATATATATATATATATATATATATATATATATATATATATATATATATATCATCCAATCCTACATTGTCCCATGAGGAGCGTAGGAGCCCGGGGTTAGGCAGTTGGTCTCGACATTTAAGATGATAGTGACCAGCCTCACTTATCCCTGAGTGGCATTACATGAGCAATCAACCCCAACCACCCCTTGGAGAAAACCTTCACCGGCTCAATCCGACTGGAGCGCAGTAATTACTCACTAAACCACCAGGTGCCACAATTTGGCTATATGATTACCACCCAGCGTAGTAAATGGTTTCCTGGTGTACAGGAAACCATTTGGCTTGTCACTCAGTGTAGAGTCACCCACAGGCAGAAGGAAAAGGAAAGAATGAAGGAAAGAAAGACAGAAGAGGGAGTGTAAAGTCACCCGTAGGCAGAAGGACAAGGAAAGAATGAAGGAAAGAACAGAAGAGGATGGAAGGAAGGAAGGATGGAAGAGAGGAAAGCGCAGACACCCGAAAGCAGCACTACATCGAGTGAGTGGATGGTGAGCGCCCCCACCCACATATATATTTATATATAAATATCTATCTATCTATCTATATATATATATATATATATATATATATATATATATATATATATATATATATATATATATATGTGTGTGTGTGTGTGTGTGTGTGTGTGTGTGTGTGTGTGTGTACACATCTGAATAATAACCTAGTTGGCATTAGGAACATCCAAGAGGTTGCTCAGGTGTGATGTGCAAAATAAATCTCTCATTATCATTATCATCATTATTTTATTGTTCCCTCAAAGGTGTACAAAGTACAAAGGAAAGCAAATAGCAACACACCTTATGGTCCTTTCGAGACTGCTTGTTACAGAGCAGACTATGACTACGAGATCTAATTCTACATGCTGGAAGATAAGGATAGTAAAATACGAAGTGTATTGTTGCTTCCGTTAGAAGGGTTTATATATCATAGGGCAGTCTTCCTATCGTAGTGGGGATAGTAACAGTCTCAATTAACCCCGTTAGTCCAATGATGTATTATTTATTCCATTCTTACTGCATCTGTCACTTTGTTCAGCTTTCCAGAGACCTTTTGTGGTGAGAGGATGAGAGAGAGTCTCCGGTAACCCCTTCCCGACCAGAGGTCTCTACCTAAGCTGAAGGAAGTCGTTTGGTGGTAGCAATAATATACTTTAAAAATACGTCACCGGAATGAAGTGATAAACTCCTTCAGTAAATTAAGATCTTATTTTGTTCTTCCCACCGCCAGGGCATTTAATTCAGCTTAGCCCACCCCTAGTGGCCAATGGGTTGGGTGGCCAAAATTCGTGTATTAACACATGCATTTTTCTTTCTTTTCTGTAGATGAAGGTGCAAGTACAAAAAACTGACGTCGAATCGAATCCTCTTATAATTCAGCCGCCTCAATATTAGAACAAGTAACCGATTATGTGTAAATATTTATTCCTTAAGGAGAGAATGTTGTATTTATCATATTCTTCCTGACATTTTATTTTCTTTGGAAGAACTCTCCAGTATTATTTAGGTTTGTGAGGCCTTTACCTATCACCACCAGTTCGAATAATCTATCATGAGTTAAATAAAGCCATCTTAGGCTCCCACGACAATTAATAAAAATACGTTTTCATGATGAAACTGGTTATCACATTAAAGTAATTTTTCGTTACGATTAAATTTAGGATGATACTGCAAAAAAAAAAAAAATATGCAGCTATACCAAATTTCATACGGTACAATGTATTCAGCCCAAACGCTTGATAAGTATACATAAAATAGTAAATCTTAGTGTGTTCTTGGCACTTGCCTAAAAGAAAATTTCATACAAAGCTTAGTATTAGGTTGTCAAAAAATACCTCTACAGGACTGATATTAGGCATCAGAGAAATTATCATTGTACTCAAAATCTAATGGTTCTTGCGTAAAGCACACACACACACACACACACACACACACACACACACACACACACATGCGACATACCTCCATAAGTCCATCTACGTATCGACAAAATTATTTGCACTAAACTACTTCCCTCAATCCACCGTCTGCCTCCCTATTTGTTCATTTGACAGCCGGCCCTATTGTTTCTTCTCTTTATGCTGTTATTTGCTTTCTTGTCCTCATATCTGGGCAATTGTATCCAGCCCTCACAGTCACTCTTTTAATGGCTGTTGATCAATCTTTCTCGAATGCCATAATGTCTAGGGAGCTGCTGTCAGTGTTTTAACCGGTTCATTTCAATGACGCCTTTTATATTCTACTGTGGCTGTCACCAGACACCATCTTTAGGTGAGATAGAGGATTTGCAACATGATGGTTATGATGATGATGATGATGATGATGATGATGATGATGATGGTACTAGACGATATTATTCAGTTTATGAGAGTCCTTAGTAGTGAAGGCATATGTGCAAGTAACTCTCTAACCTTCAAGTCCAAACAGTCTCTCGTAAGCTAAAGAAAAGCTTCCGAAGTCAGCAAATATACATAAAAACGTAAGCTAGTGTGTTCTCTTGTAACTCATCCCAGAACTGCTCCTCCCCCGTGTCTGCCTCACACCACCTCAACCAAGAGACTCTCTAATAGGGAGAGATGGCACAACTTCTTCCTTTGTAAACACTCATTATTGTTGTGGTTTATGTGACTGGTTTATCCCATCCGTTACTATACTCTTTTTACCTTCAATATGGATCACATTTTCATCCTTTTGTAGATTATATTGCGTACACTAATGGCAGAAAAAGATAATATTACTGTTCTATATCCTTTCCACAGCACTTCTTCGTGACTAGCATCAAACACTAGTGTTAAGTTGTTGCTACAACTCAGAAATGACATTTCGACCAAGACAGAGTAAAAGGAGTATAGGACATCCATGCACTTCAGGCCAGCCATATGTGTGTGTGTGTGTGTGTGTGTGTGTGTGTGTGTGTGTGTGTGTGTGTGTTAAACTTTCTTTTTAGATGCGCTTCCCATATCCTATGCAGGTAAATTCGCTCCCCCTCCTGCCTAATGTAAAGGCGAGGACGTTTGTAAGAAGATGCTAATTCTACCCCAGGATGCATTATGGGACAAGTACTAAGTGGTGTAGCAATTAGTGTTGTACCTCTAAATCGCTATTGTGAGGGACGCAGATGAGATTGATGCAATTCTTTTTTTTTTTTTTTTTTTTTTTTTTACGGATCAAGTTAAAGTGCTCCATGTATATTAAGTTTTGAAAAGTTCTATCCAGTTCGGTCCCTTTCTTGCTTAAATACCCCCCACACACCTTCTCAATTTCGTCTTTTTCAGTACAACCACTTCTTACTTCTCTTGCTTTCGTTCCTTACCACTTGGTTTGTAACACTTCGTCCGATATCACATCGTCCCCTTAAACTTCGTTTTGAGATAATGAAAGCTAAAAGTCGAATCAACAACGAGTATAGGACCACAATGAGTGGGATGGGGATGGGGGAAGGAGAGTGAGGAAATTATATGGAATGAGGGGTAATGGGACAAGGAAGGGAGAAGGTGAACAGGATGGGGGTTAGAGGGGGAGAGGGAGTGAGAAAGAAGGGTACACTGAAGGTGGTCAGTAGATGTCATCATGTCACAAGACACCACCAAGGAATATTATACCCCTGGCCTGCAGTCGATGACGCTAAGGTAAAAACATAATGGAAATAGTGATATCTGTAGCAAAAGAAAGAGAACTTTGTACAAAACGATTATAATTCTGTGTGGCTACAGGAAAAAATATTTAAATCTTTATGCAAATCTCTCTCTCTCTCTCTCTCCCTCTCACACACACACACACACACACACACACACACACATATATATATATATATATATATATATATATATATATATATATATATATATATATATACGTTTCTAATTTTTGGAGATGTTTCTAGGGTTGGTTTCCAGTAAAATTTGCCTATCATCAAACTTCCAATTTTCAAATGTTACGGAGCTACAGTTAATGGATGACGTTATGGGTAGGATTACGATGAAGATCTTTTTCGCCCTAAGTTCATCAGTGACTGTAGTTCCGTAACGTGTGAGAATTGGAACGTGTGTGTGTGTGTGTGTGTGTGTGTGTGTGTGTGTGTGTGTGTGTGTGTGTGTGTGTGTATCTTTAATACATTCTAGACTGTACCGTAATTGTGAACGTGCTGTCAAGCTGCAGTGATTCCTCTAACTCAGTACCCGGGTAATGTATACCCGACAAGAAGGTAATACTCACGATTCTAATTGAAGGCTTAACAGTCTGATGTATTTTGGGGAGTTTATGATTTCCTATCTCCAGACGATTATCTTTACTTTATGAGAAATTTATCAATCTGAAGGCTTTAGCAATAGCCTTCATTAAACCTGTTATCTACTAAAGGGCTCTCCAGATTTATTTAATTTGCTTATTGGTGTCAAGAAGAATAGAAATAAAAATAAAAGATCGTAATCGGAAAGAATGTATTAAAACCAAACAGGCTCTTTGAGAATCGTACCCCACACCAACAAAGCCGCGTCCAGCACTGGGGTATGCAAATCTGGCCCTCGTAAAGCGTCATTACCCCGGCCCAACCCACGTCACGGGGATCACTGTCATTACGATGGTGTTAATGGCTGGCGTAGTGGATCCGGCACTGATTATGGCTGGATAGGGCACAGGAGGTTACGGTAGGTTGGGATGGGTCAGGTTAGATTCGACTCTCTCTCTCTCTCTCTCTCTCTCTTTCTCTCTCTCTCTCTCTCTCTCTCTCTCTCTCTCTCTCTCTCTCTCTCTCTCTCTCTCTCTCTCTCTCTCTCTCTCTCTCTCTCTCTCTCACACACACACACACACACACACACACACACACACACACACACACACACATTTTTTCCTAAGAGTCTTTTTCCCACACTTGTATTCCCCTCACTTCCTGAACTGTCATCTCTTCCTCCCATAATCCTTTTTATAAAATTTTTCTCCGTGCCTCCTCTCTCATCCTTCCCTTATCTAATTTATCCTTTCTCATTCCACTTCCTTCCTACTCTTTGTCTTCCTTAATTCTTGCTTTCTTCTTCCTCCCTCCCTCTTCCTTCGCTTCCTTTTATCTTCCTTCCCTTCTTCCTCTCTTCCCTCCCTTCCCTCACTCTTATCTGCCTTTCTTCTGTCTTTCCTCCTCCTTCCCTTTTCTCGTTTCCGTCGTCTTCCTTCCTCTCTCCCTTTCTCCTTTATTCAATTATCCTTTCTTCCATCCTTATCCTTCTCACGTCACATTTCTTCCTTCTCATCTCTCTCCCTTCCTCATCTTTGTTGGTTCATTCTTTCTCCCTCCTGCTTCTATCATTTACTTTTCTCTTCCCTCCTTTCCCTCTTTCCTCACTTCCTTGTCTCCTTCCTTCACACTCTCTTCAATAATTTCTGTCTTCTTTCTTTCTCTCTCCTTTATTCCATCATTCAATTCTCATTTCTTCCTTCCTCCAATTTTTCGTCATCACTCCCTTTTCATTATCTTTTGCATCCTCCTTCAACTTTCTTTTCCTCGTTCGCCTCTTGCCCCACCTCTCCTTCCTTATTCCTTCCCTCCCTCCTGGACAATGTGCATCTTCGCCTCGCCGCCACCACTTCCTGGCTGCTTCTCGCTGCTGTTACTATCTGTCTATTGCTAGATGCCTCAATCCCGTAAAGTGTGGCCACAAACAAATAGCCTCCATGTCGCCGTATCCAACGTCATTTCACCGCCTTGCTCCCATCACCCACCCACGTATTGTAGCGGTCCTCTATTTTAGTGTATTCCTATACTGAGTGGCAAGCCAAATGATTTCCTGTAAACCAGGAAATCATTTACAACGCTGGGTGGTAACCTTAGAACCAACCAAGTGGGTTGCCGGAGGATTATTGCCCCTCCCCGGAAAACAACTAACTAAAAATGCGAACAAGAAGCCTTCTGTTACCACTTAGGATTATTATCTTTGTCTCCCGCACCCTTGATCACCACCGCCACATCCGGGAAGCGCGATTACACTCTCAGATAATTATAACCCACCTAATGCTGCTGTAGCTGCAGCACTCCACGCACAGCCACGATAATACAAGTACCAGCGAATTTTTACCCTTGTTTGTGGCTTCCAAGTCGGTTGGACTTTGGCTATTATGTCCGTCCCCGTGGTCTGGTCCATCACCCATGTGTCAGATGGTTCCAAACCCTCTCATATATATGCCGCCAGCCCCAGACCATCTTTACATCATGCCAGGCGTTTGCATTTAGTTTGGGCAGACTTAAGAGGCTGAATCGGTTAAATAACAAGCAGTTTGATACCTACGTGTAATATGTAAAATAAATCGCTAAGGAGGAGGTGCAACGAAATCTCCCATCCCATGTAGAATACGGCCAATATCTCAATAAGGAACCGGCATCCATACGTCAGTGACACGGGTAATTCATAGGATAAAGCAATAACCGCACACGCTGTCTTGGCAATGCATGAGTGAGACACAAATCACGTGGGTGTTTTCTGATACACTTCCCAGTAACACAAGTGTTTTTATATTCGGTGTAACGTTTTGCTGAGCGTAGAATTTTTGCCGTTAACCCCCTTGGTATGTGACGTCATCTATTATATAAGAGCACAAAGTGTGTGTGTGTGTGTGTGTGTGTGTGTGTGTGTGTGTGTGTGTGTGTGTGTGTGTGTGTGTGTGTCTTGGTTGTTCAGTAATTTTTACTTAGGAAAACGAAATTTTGCCCAGTGGCAGACCTGCACTCGGACTTGGTTCCCCCCCCCCCTCCCAGAGACCAAGTCTCCCTGGAGGGGCAACGCTGGGTGTACCTGCTATTTCTTTTAATTATGCTAGCTGCTTCCAGACAATTTTATGTAGCCTGAGAGACTACGTAATAAGGAGTCGCAAAATGTATAATTCATTTACCCCTTTATTAACACAGGGCTCTACAAAATTGCATAAAATATTCTGGTACCATGAATATATTGTAATGGTCGGCTTGCACACGCCAGGCATGGACGGGCAATTCTACATTACACGGTCAGGCCGTGTTTTACGTGTCTTGAAGTGCAACAGATCCGTGAGAATGAGGAACATTACAGTACTATCACTTAACAGTGACCCACCCAACTTGATACTTCACGCACGGGAAGAGGTGTGGAAGGCTTTTAGTTTGTCAGATTAAATGTGCATAATTATATAATAGTAGCAAAATAAACAAAGAAAGAAAGTCAGCTGTTTATGAGGTTAAATCCTATTCTGAGAGATGTCTGATTTCGATGTGGAACAACTGTAGGTATTTTTATCTTAGTCTGGCCTAGATTTTCGTCCTATTACAGCATGTTTCGCATATTTCAGTTAACAGAAAAAGACAGTACTTCGGCTTTGCACGCTTTTCATAGCATATCTTCATGCCTGGCATCATATTTTAATGTATAATGACAATTCAGCACTGAAGATGGGGAGATGCTAAGACTAGGTCAAGTTAAACGGGTTTGATCTCACCGCAGAATGTTGAGGAAAATATTTACTCCTTCGGCTTTTTGTTTACTGAGGGCAACTTTTTATTGCATTGTACTTTTTACTACCATTCTTCGATTTTCTGTAACACATATGAGACTTTTTTCTGCAAAAAGGTTGCATCCAATTCGTGTTCACCGATTTTTAAACAATGACGCCTATATTTTATTATTCCAGCAGCCAGGCGATTATATTAATCTTAGGAGAGCTTTATCATATTAAGGTAATAGGACAAAGAATGAATATAAAGAGTGGTTTGTGTTAAGTACCTTCAGTGTGATGATGTATTTTTGTGCTTTATTATTGCTATCATCCTGGCGATTTCATTCACCTTAGGACAGACCTCAAATGGTGTAGGGTTTAGTGGAGGGTCTATTCACTCCTTCAGATCGAAAAGTCTCTCCAAAGGTAAGTACAATAGTAGAAATAATAGAATACAGAACATGTCACCGGAGTCCAGTAGGCTATATAAGAATATTGGGTCTGTGGTTAATGTTCTGAGTAACAAGTGACTGCGAATGGATGTGATGGCTTGAGTGCTGAATTGTTGGTGTTGTTACTGTGGCTTTAGGTTCAGCTGAAGCGTTAATTCAGTGGGCTGCAGGCAAAAGCTGCCCTTCTCCTGCACCCCTCCTTCATTGTTTGCGGGGATGGGAAGGGAGTTAAGGGACGTATGTATGGCCGGGCATTGGAGTCGCTCAGTTCTATCGGTGACACCACATGACGACCAGTGATGAGTGATTGTACTGTCCAATTCAGAGGGCATTCAATCTAGCATTGGAGAAACTGTCTCCTGACTGCGAAAAAAAAAAAAAAAAACTCGCATATCCCACTGATTAATAAAGCTATATTAGTCAGGAGCAAACATACTTGGCAAATTTGGGGATTTTGAAGAATGCATAAAAAAAAAAGAAAAAAAAAATCCTGGAAAATAGTAGCCTGAACCGGCTCTGCGTGATACCAGTTCAGCTCTCCCCATAAACCACTATGATGATGATGATGATGATGATGATGATGATGATGATGATGTGGGTGCAGCAGTAAACTGGGGAAAGTTTAAGTTTCTTTACCGGGAGTAAGTGAATCTACATATCACTTACTTCCGGTAAGTGTTGTGTACAGTAGATCGAAGGATGGATTTAATGAGTCTGACTGTGAACATAAGCTAATTTGTCCGTATCCTACGGCCCAGGACTCCTATTTCATGTGCAACTGCCACGCGCTTCCACAAGCAAGCTCTGCATACAATATCGTCACCACTGCGTGCTTTAATTGCCCTTTCCTCAAAGTCTTGGGTTCTTTCGTTCTTGCATTAAAAAAGAATCCAGTTCAGTCAACAACAACATGGTAAGCTACTCCGTCATTACCAGTACAACCCACCTCTTCTCATATTACCAGCATGCTTAACCATCATCATCACAAGCATCATTACCACTATCGCCATACACCACGTCCTTTATCAACACCTCCCCACCCAGTCTTCATTATTAATACCACCAACGTACCCCACCATTATCATTATCACCACAATGTACCTCCACTGTCAATACCTCCAGCGTCAGCCATCATCATCATCGCCTCCACATTACTCCATCTTTACTGCTACCACCACACACTACCATAACTATCTTCTCAGCACCCCCACACTCAGCCTTTATCATCAGCACCATAGTTTCCAATCATTTTCAAGCCTGTCAGCCATCATCTCCATCATAAATGAAATTACTCTCAACAACTTCTATCACTGGTGGGAGATGATGGTGACCATCATCCACTCATTTGATGTAGTGGTGCCTATTTCTTCCTCTTCCTTTATCATTCATTTTCTGTGTCTGTCTTCTTCTCTTTCTATTTCTCCCGTCTAATTGTCATTTTTTATTACTCTTCTTTCCTTTCTAGTTGGCTTTACACTGATTGAAAAGCCAAATGGTTTCCTGTAAGCCAGGAAACCATTTACAGCGCTGGGTGGTAACCATGTAACCAACTCATTCGTGTTCCCTACATGTCAACAATTGGGTTGGTGGAGAGTTAGTGTCCCTCCCCGTAAAACTACCAACTCAAAGACAAACAGCCACCCCTTACGGGATTGTGAGGTCTGGCCATAGATATATAGAACTTCTACCAAGTTCCACCACAACCACCAGCACCGCAGCCTCCCACCAAACTGAAGCCTCATCACAACGAACTGCAGCATATCTATCATCTTTAATTTAAGAAATTTTCTCCGTTATGATATCTCCCACTTTAAAGTGACCATCTCCACAAATACCACCACAGTGTTGCACAATCACCATCATCTCTATCACAAGCAACACAATCCCCCACCAACCACTTCTATCATCATCAAATTTTTTATTCCCATGCTTTCTAAACACCATCATTCTCCTCACCACTTTTATAATTATTTTCGCCACCACCTCTGTTCCCCAACCGTTTGTAAAACAATGTTCCAGCCGCTACCTTATCCCCATTCTCCTATCACCACCACTTCCCATCATCATCACCATTCGCTTACCACCACCATTCCCTCCACTATTTCGTAACCCTACGCAGCCTCTGTCCTCCCCTCACCACCACCACCACAACCCAACGGCCTGGTACGGAAGTTATCAGTTAAGGGCGGAGACCGGGTTTTTGGAAGGGAGACATGGGGGGGGGGAGCATCGGTGAAGGAGGGAGTGACATCGTGGGGGAGGGGAAGGGATAGGGAAGCATAGAGTGGACGGGAGGGGGAAGCAACTACATGTGGGCTGGTTCATTAGGCCTACTTCCCTTCATCGCTTGCAACTTACTTCTTGTACACTGAGCATTATTAAATTTGGAAATTCCTGTTGGGCACGACGTCCTGTGTTTTTCGTCAAATTAAGATAGGCTTTGACCTTTTGACCATACTTTTAAAACTGGGTACATGAAGATTTAAGCAAGCCATAATTTATGAGGATGAAAGTGATGGAACTGCATCCAACAGTAACACCTTCAGTACGGTGACGCACTTTTTATTTTATCCTTCACATATCCAGACGATTCTTTTAAAATTTGAATCTGTTGTAGTGATAGAGGTTAATGAAGGCAATATCAAATAACTCCGTGTCAGAGTCTATCCTAAGCTTAATAACACTGTCTGGAGATGACAAGAATAAACTAAAAATGACACAATTAGCACCAAGACAAACAGAGCTTTTTTTTTTTTTTTTGCCGTGTTCTTCAATAATATCTTTAAAAATGGAGTCTTTCCATACCCTTCGCTGTCTCAAGAAGGATTTTCTCCCCTTTGGAAGAAGCTGTCTAACGGTAATCAGAATGAAATAATAAGATATCCCTGTCGTCTTGTAGGAATTAACAGCAAAATTTTGTGACCCTGGAAATCGTAAGGACAACTGCTGTACCTTGGGATGATTTGGTCGTGTGGAGAGAATGGAAGATGAAAATTATATTGACTGGGAAAGTGTACGTCAGTGAGGTAGAGGGGGAAAGCGGAGGGGAGGCCGAGGATGAGATGGAGGTGTGAGATGGAGAGGTATATGAATGAGGGTGGTCTGAATAGGAGAGAGGTCAACCTGATGGAGGAGGATAGGTGGACATAATGGCGATTAGTTTGTGTTTACTCCTCTTGGATTAAGCTGACTGAGTATAGATAGACAGATAGATACATGCATACACGGATAGACAGAGAGATACACAATAATAAAGATTGGCAGAATACTTTTATGAGATCTTCGCAGGCTTTTCCACCCTCTCTCAGTTACTTTTTCCAAGTTATCAATTATCTTTACATGCATTATTTGCGTTTCATTTCATCCGTGTGTCCTCCTTTTTTTTTTTTTTTTTTTTTTCATTGTCGTCAGGTTCGAATACTATTTCGTACCTCATCCTTACCAGTTTATTTCTACTTAAAGCCCGTTAATATTATCGTGTATGTTATTTATGCAATCTATATCAATATTAAAAAGCATTAATATTATACAGGAGTAGAGGAATGTGTAGCATGCTAGAAAGCCATCTAAGCTAACGAAAATACGGCTGTCTGTCCACACTCTGCGTTGGCTTGGCTAACCTTTACTCTCATCCTGCCTTATGTTTGCCCAGATTTTCGTCCTTTTCTAGTTTATTTCATGGGGCTTAATGGCGGAAAAAGACGACGACGCGGCCCTATAACCTTTTCCGCAGCGCTTTTCTGTGACTACCTTAGTATTCCAGTGCCAATCTACTGTTACAGCTCAGCGTTTATGATGGAGAAGAATTATTGGCCAAACTAAAGTGAAGAGTATTTTGCTAGATGGTTAATCCAGGGTGGCTGCCACAAAAATCATATTCACAACCCCAGTCATCTTTCATCTTCACTTCCTCATGCCAATCCAGGTTGTCCTCCCTCATGTGCTCTTCCACCCTATCTTTCCATCTCATTCTTGGCCATCATCTCTTCATTCATCCATCTGCTTCCCGTCTGTGCACTTTCATTGTCAATCTTTCCTGCTCAGAGCTTTCCATATCTGATTCTTCTACCTTCAGACGGTCTCATACGTGACTTCTTCAGCACGTGTAAAAATGTTCAGTTAATAAGTCATCATGTAGGGGGATAAAACTCTAATATCTGTTGAAGCTTATTTCACCTAGTTCTGTGGCAAAGTTAGTCTGACATAGTATTCTAGTGCTAATCTGCTTTTACAGTTCGTTATTCAAGACAGAGAGAAGACAATGTTAAGCCAAATTTAGGTAAAAAAAGTATATGCAATATAGCTGTGTTGGTGCAGCGATGGTGGAGTATTGTGGTGCGTGAGTAATAAGCCTCCTTGTCTTTGACGTCAGATGATCAGCTAAATACTCGTTGATTAGATGCCATTACTTACAGCGTCTCCCTTGCTCATGCTGCAGTATAATAATCATATCCCGTGCAACTTTATTTTTGCCTCTGTTCTTTCTTATGTCAGATATCCATTTATGTGTATTCAGTAGTATGTATGGAGGATAGAGGTGAATGAGAAGATCGAGGATCATATGGAGAGATGGGGTGAAAAGATATATGAGTGAAGAGTGTGCGAGCTTGAGAGAAGGCAGACAGATGACAGAGGAGAGAATGACATGACAGTGATTCGTTTGTGACCACTCCTTCCGGGATTAAGACGTTTAGCTTTAGATAGATAGACAGATAGATATATATATATATATGGAGATAGATAGGAAAATAGATAGATAGTTTGCTGTCGTTTATTCCCTCCGGTATCTGTTTCCATCTGTCAGAAAATAACCAATTCTTACAGAAATAGTGCAGCTCCTTCAGTCAACTTTGCACGCAGGGTCACCTTTCTACTCATATCGTCTCCGGTTATGAACCAACAATTGCTAATGTATCTATTGCATATTATTGGTAATTGTTATACTATAGATCGGAGTAAATGCCCTAGTAGTTGTGAGATGTATAACACAATCAGTTCATTTTTACATTCAAAAACTTTTCGAAATAAAGTACTTCCCCTATTCTGGTGATCAAGCTGGTGTCATAATCGATTTGTTTTTGTCTGGCATAGGTTAGCCACTCTCAAGCAGCGTACCCAATAGTGGATATATGGCATTCGGTGAGCCGTACGTAGGAGGCAGGAATGCGTCTCTGTCGTTTCGAGTCGAGTAAAATCAGCCCTCCAGTCCGTGTACACTTGGCCGTAGACTAAAGTAAAAAGGGCTAGAGATCTTTGTAAGGTTAATACCAGTGACATATAGTACAGACACTTTATAATCAGGGTTCGCTTGCTTCGTTGACCAATAGACGGGCTGGGATGATGGGTGTATTGAACAGTTGAATGGAAGATAGTGTGGTGCGGTGTATACGGTAGTGCAGAATGGTTTGCTGCGTGATGCAGGTTGGTGTGTGTGTGTGTGTGTGTGTGTGTGTGTGTGTGTGTGTGTGTGTGTGTGTGTGTGTGTGAGAGAGAGAGAGAGAGAGAGAGAGAGAGAGAGAGAGAGAAGTGTTAAAGCATGGACGAATGGCAGGAGGCAAAGCGAAGTTGATGAGGAGAGGTAGCTACAAAGAAATGAAAAGGAAACTATATCAGGAAAAAAAAAAATCATCACTGAGAAAATTAATGTTCTTCGGTTAGAACGCCCCAGTCACAGTAGCGGCCTTGCTTATGTTCGATCTCGAAGAGGCAGCTGGAGGTGTTTCAGTCATGTAGTCCTGTCATGCGAAGTATAGAACGCTGGTCATCTACCCTTCAGTGTACTGAGATTATGGTAGCCTAGCCTCGGGTCCCTACACCTCGAAGGAAGCAATATGGGACTGGCTGTTATCGTTACTGTTTAAACCAGACTTTGAAAATATAGTTACGATGCTAGTGATGTGGGAGAGTGTGGTATGTTATAACTGGAGCAGATAAAGTCTCACAAATACAAAAACACTACACGCATAGATAAAAAAGAAAAAATTACATCCCACAGGAAAGGCATTGCACATATGTTCCAGCAGACAGATTTATAGAAGATTCAAGCCATTTTATATCTCTTACTAGTTTCCAAAACGGTTAACTACTGTATTACCACAGATCGTTTTACTTTTCGTATTCGTTCACTTTAATATTCACTCTGATTTTATTGTGAAGTGTTTTATATGAGTAAGGACAAAAGTATATACCACCAATGGCACACCATAAGCTTAGAAGATTTTTAAAAAAGTGGTGCCAGGCACAACAGACCTCACCGACAGCAGTTATTGTATTGCTGAAAATCAGTGACCTTGAGTTGGACCGTTCAAGGTCACTTAAAGTCAAAGGTCATGGTACCAATTTAAAAGCCCATATGGGATTCCACCGTTTTCAGCTTATAACGCTATGGAAATCCGTAACATTGTGTTTGACCTTTGAAGGCCAAAGTTCATGATACCAAAAGAAAGGCCATATAGGACTTTCTATATGTTGATGATAGTAAATATCTTATTATTAACCGTTTTAAAATTATAGTCCCCTGAATATCCGTGACCTTGACTTTGACCTTTGAAGGTCACTTAAGGTCAAAGGTCATGGTACCAATTAAAACATATATGGAACTTCCTGTATGTTGATAATAATAAATATCTCTCTTCAACCAGTTCCGAGTTATAGCCCCCTGAATATCCGTGACCTTGAGTATGCACTTTCAAGGTCACTTAAGGTCAAAGGTCATGGTACCAATTAAAAGCCCACTTGAGACTTCCTAGACGTTGATAATTGTAAATATCAATCTGCAAACAGTTTCGAGCTATAGCCCCCTGAATATCCGTGACCTTGAGTTTGACCTTTCACGTTCACTCAAGGTCAAAGGTCTTGGTGCCAAATACCATGTGAGGTTTCCTATATCTTGATGGTGGTAAATATCTCTATCTTCAACCGGTTTCAAGTTATAGCCCTCTGAAAATCCTTGACATTTATTTTGACTTTTCAGGGTCGCTCGATTCCCTCCAGAATTTAAGCACTTCCTTTTGGAACCTGTGCCTACATATCCTGCACGTTTCATGTTATTTCATTCAGTCGTTTTTCCGTAATGATGCTAACAAACAAAGTAACCCCCCCCCCCAAAAAAAAAAAAAAAAAAAAAAAAAAACTCGCCGGACTCTGTCCCGGGCAAGGTAATAAAGACCCAAATAATTAGATACAATTTCCCATTACACTCACACCGCCTGTCAATTTCCGTTAATTATACTCGTAGCTTTGACCACTGTCTGGAATATTTAATTATAGATTACTAATTACAAGGAAGGACGGAAACGGCAAAGCAGAATTGAGACCCTATGTATATACACTCCTAAGCTGGGTGTAAGACTGATTTACATACATCTGTCCTCAGTCAAACAGCTGCCATACAATTCACATCCAAAGCTGAAAGAATATTAAAGTAAAAAATATGATCATACTAAATGACTCCCGGTAAGAACTGCAAGGGAACATTATATATATAAAAAAAGGAACTAATGATGGTTGAGATGCTCTATGAACATGATACTTGAAGTAATTATAGGTGAACATGTGGGGAGGGGAGGGCCACTTCCCCACACCGGCCATATGGTGGTGAGGGCAGGTGTGGTACCGCTACTACCTGAACCAAACCACCTGATTCCTCCGTAATCATGCACATAAACTCCTGGCCCGGGAATCTCGCCAGTTTGGAGGTTCCCTAGCGTCTTTCAATTTCTTTCTTTCTTTTACTTAGTTTCTTTACAGAGAATATAAGTTTTCTTTATGTCAGAACTGAAAACCGTATCTATATCAGAATGACAGAAATGACACGAAAGAAAGTACTGAGATGTAATCAGTAAACATAATCGTCATGAAAAGGACATGCTAGACTGCTAGCATGTCTTCAAAGCTCAGGAGAATTCAGTAGCCCATCTTGCATGACGGAAGGCCATATAACAGGTGAAGGCACAAAAGAGGTAGAAGCACCTTTACCTTAACGATTTACTCAGCTGATTTTCCCCCCTGTTATTGTACGATTCTTAAGCACTACAAGTTGCCGCAATAAATACATACATAGCCTCAAAGGAAACATACCGTGTAATATGTATAACAGATTGTTAAAAAGATTAAGAAGCCTTCTTTGCCACCTATAATACGGTCTGAAATTCTAAGGTGATTGTGCAGGGTGGTCTATATCTTACGCATCACACTTTTCCTGTGTTGTAGGGACGTTTTAGTCAACACGTAAAGCTTCTACCTCGCATTTATTTACGATCATTTATTATAAGTAATATTATAAAGCAGCCAAAATATCAGCGTCAGTCATCAGCAGGCCGAGCCTTTGCTGCAGCAAACAACAGTGACAATACAGAAGGGCACAATATACGGATCGTCCTGTATGCCTTCTTTTCCAAACTGCCCTCTTACGGTTTCTATCCTTCTATCTGTGCCTTTATCTGTAGCTTCCTTTCTGGTCGTTCTATAGCCGCTGTTGTAGACGGCCATCGTTCTTCTCCTAGATCTATCAACAGTGGTGTTCCTCAGGGCTTTGTCCTATTACCAACTCGCTTCCTTTTATTCATTAATGATCTTCTAAGCTGTACATCTAACCCTATCCACTCACATGCTGCTAATTCCACCCTTCACCTTTCCTTTCGTTTCCCGCAACATCCATTTCAGCAGTTATTTCAACAAACAAGGGATGAGGCTATGGCACACCTGATGTCTGACTTGGCTCGTATCTCTGACTGGGTAAAAATAATCTGGTTGTTTTTAATGCATCAAAGACTCAGTTTTTACATCTATCAACCCGACAAAATCTTTCACAGGAGTACCCACTAATGTTTAATAATATCCAGCTTAATCCAGCATCATCCTTGAACATGCTTGGGGTTTCATTCACTCAGGATTTATCTTGGAAAGATCATATTGCATCTCTTGTAAAATCTGCTTCCAAGAAATTAGGTGTGCTAAGCCGACTCCGTACCTTCTTTACCCCCGCACAGTTGTTGACTTTATACACGGGTTTTATTCGCACCTTTTTAGAGTACAACTCTCATGTGTGGGGAGGCTCCTCACATACAGCTTTTCTCAATAGGGTGGAGTCAAAGGCTTTTCGTCTCATTAACTCTCCACCTATTACCGGCTCCCTTCAATCTCTAGCTCTTCGCCGCTCTGTTACCTCTTTAACTCTTTTCTATCACTACCTTAATGGTCACTGTTCCTCTGAACTGTCTGCTTGCATCCCTCCACCTCTACCCGTCTAGCAACAAACTCTCATCCCTTTTCTATCCAACTCTCTATTGCAAGAGTTAACTGTTACTTCCAGTACTTCATTTACGCAACAGGTCAACTCTGAAACTGTCTCCCTCTGTCTGTATTTCCTACTTCCTATGATCTCCAGTCTTTCAAACGCAGCGTGTCCAGGCATCTCGAAATGAACGGATCTTGAATTTGGCTCTCTTTTTTATTGTTTTTATTTTTTTATTTTCTCGGAAGGAATTGTTGCTCGTAGCCTTTGGATCCTTCTTGTTCGCATAAAAAAAAACACACACGAAATACACTAAACTTCTTTTTTCCTTTTTTTTTCTTTTTTTTTTTTAAATGTATCCCACCATGAGGTCAAGCTGTCCAGTGTTAATCAGATGGCTCCACACACCTTCTCATGCACTACCTCAGAAGTAAGTCCCACCGTCCATACTGGGGAAGGCGGTGGCTCAATCGGTAGAAAGGTGGCCTGCAGTCCTACCGGACCCAGGTTCAACTCCCCGCTGGGGCAGGGAACAGTTTAAGGAGATGAATTTCATAAAATCAGACTTTACTGATCTACCAGAAGACCCGCAGACATGTCGTAAAAATACCCCCGCTAATACCAAGTCACTAGTCCTGTATGAGACAGCCCTAGCATGTATTCAGTATGGACGGTGGGTGTTAGCGCCGAAGTGGTGACATGTAGAGGTGTATGGCCTGTAGGAGGACGGCTGAGCCTTGGGAGCAGGCTGTGAAGCCTATGCCCAGAGTCGGTCACATAAAAAAAAAAATAAGTACACTGTAAAGCTTTCTCCCTCAACATGTAGAGGAGTGCGGTACGTAGGAGGACTACTGGGCCTTGCAAGCAGGCTGTGAAGCCTATGCCCAGAGTCGGTCACATAAAAAAAAAAAAAAAAAAAAAAAAAAAAAAGACTGGTGTAATGGGATTAGAGGGAATATTTTCATAACATTTTGGTGGGTCTTGTGGACACTGTTTTAGTGATATCCAAATCCTCAGTATGTTCTCTGCACCAGCCTGGGATTGATCTAGCGTCCTGTCGGTCAACAGGCCACTTCACGTGACCACCAACTCACCAGTTAATACGAGTACGTAAACAACCACCGGCTGCCAACATCAGGACACCCCCACCAAAAGTTATGTTCAGTATTGGCAAGGTAAAAATGGAAGAAAATAAAATGAACTTTATTCTCTTGTGAAACCTATGTGGTAATCAAGGGAATTATTTGCCTTACTCTACCCGTGTCTCATATTCTTTGCTTAGTGATAAACAATTCTGGGAGAGTTCAGGGCACCAGTGACACCGATGATGTGAGGTACAGACTTGAATCACCAGAAGCAGAATCAGTTTCACTGTTTATTAACAGATGGCTCGCATACTTGTGTGTGTGTGTGTGTGTGTGTGTGTGTGTGTGTGTGTGTGAACGTTTCGTAGGAGAGGAGTAACTCATCATTCGTCAAGAGCATGAAGTACAACACAAAAATATCCTGAAGCATTCATTAGTAATATCTGAAGACTTCTCATTTACGTACCGGATACTGGGCACAGAATGGACATTCCTTTCTTTGAGGTCTAATAGTGACTGGACTTAGCCACAACTGATTGTATCACACATTATGTTACAACAGAGCAGTCTCATTCAGGCTGGTGTGGTGGTATGAGAGGAATATTTTTACAACCTGACAGTGGGTCTGATGGAAGATATTTTGACAGTTTTTTTACACCCTCAGTCAACGGAGTTCGATATCGCGTCCTTCTGGACTGCAGCTCACTTTTCTACTACCTGACCACCAGCTGACTGGCATGGCTGATACTTCATGATTTGGTGGAGATTTTCGTCCTTTGTCAGACTCTTAGCCGTAGCTCGATGGCAGGAGAAAATACAACCGCTATACATTCTTTACACAGGACTTCGTGAATAGAATTATGTCCGAATGCTAATCTCTTGCTACAACTCTGCAGTTAACAGGGAGAAATGCCAATATCAGGTTAATTTAAAGTAAAAAGTGTGCATTGATGCAGACACCTGGCTGATACTCTAACACGACAGGTGAGAGGCGATGACATTACAAATTTAATACAAAGCAGAGCAAAAGAATTCCGCCATTACGCTCTATATGTAATTACGCGGCGTGACAATAATCTCGGTGATCACAGGGATAATGGAGGGAAAACACTTGGGTGGGCGAAGAAGGGACGGCGAGAAAGGAAAATGGGAGGCGGAGCAGAATAACTGGTGGGTGATGGAGATGGATGTGGAGCAGCAAGACGGAATAAAATACGAGCAATGAAATGAGTGAGGTGTATGGCAGGAAGAAGAGGATATGAAGATTTATATTTACTCCATTAAGATGATGTAGTAGTTCAATTCATCTTTGCTACATTCAGTACTTATATTCAACTCTGGCTGCACCTCGTATGGTGAAGGAGTTAATGAAGGCTGTATCTGATCTTTCCTGTTTTAAAATTCTCTCCTAATCTGAATGAAATCATCTGAAGATAATAAGAAAATTATACATACCTACATCATCTGAGTGAAGGGATTAATGCTTACTGATCACGTGAGGGTCATTAACACAGATAATCAGTGTTTACCAAGTCGCAATGTTCCCCTTGAATACAACCCACAATAGTCCAGTTTCCAATTAGATCCCCATTTGCACTGCTGGGGAAGAGAGAATATGAGGGTAATGACAAGGAAAGTTCAAGACTGAGAGATTATGGAAGGCTGTAAAGAAATAGAACACAAAGCAGTACAAGAGGAAGCAAAGAGCAACAAACCTATTCATACTTTCAAAGCCATTTATTATAGATTAGACGATGGAGTGGTTAGAGTGCCCCTGTCGAAGTAAAATAGGCGTAGGTTCAGTCCCTTAGAAATGAATGAAGGTTTATCAGTCATGTAATGCCACCAAGGGAAGTAGGCTGGTTATCTGCCTTTAAAATGGCCACAGTACCCTAGCCCTCGGCCCCTAATCCTCGAAGGGGTAATAATGTATTGGAAATTCCCGGTTTACTATCTGTTAGTCAATGACAAGGATAGCAGAGTAGGAGTTCGAGTAAATGCAACGCACTGGAAAAGGATGGGTATTAAAGAATTTTGATTTTCATGTTCACCTGGCGTAGGAATTCTGGAGCAATCTTCAATTTCATCTCTTTCCTCCCTCCTTCCCATTTCTCCCTCTTTTCCCTTTTGCTTGTTCCATCTCTTCACCTAATCTTAGTTTTCCTCTTCATCCCCCCCACCTTTTTATCTATGCCATCCTCTTCTCCCTCCCTCCCTTCCTTGCCTTATCTTTCCATTTCTTCCATCTAGTCCTCCCCCTTTTTCTTTTTCCCCGTCCCTCCTCCTTCTTTCCCTGACTCACATTTTTCACTTCTTCCCCTCCCCTCTCCATTTTTCCTCCTCCTCCTCTCTCCTCTATCTCTCCCCTTATCCCCATTTTTCTTTTTTTCCTCCCCCTCCCCTCTAACCTCCATTCCTTGTTTTTCTCGTCTAATCCCCCTCCCCTCTCCTTTCCCCCTCCCTCCACTCACAGTATCCACCATTCTCTCCTCCCATCCCCTCTTTTTCCCTTCCACTACCCTCTCCCCTCTCATCCCCTCTTTTTCTCTTCCACTACCCCCTCCCCTCCCATCCCCTCTTTTTCCCTTCCACTACCCCCTCCCCTCTCTTTTCCCTCCCCTGCCATCCCCTCCCCTCCGTCGCCGCCACCAGTAAGCCATTCCGTTCCTGTATGGGTCAAATGATGGCGTGTCATCCATTCTTCTTTCCCTGCCTTTTTTTTTTTTTTTTAACCATATCCTCTTTACCCACAGCTACATTTTCCTCCTCCTACCCGATTTCTCTCCATGTAGTCACCACCTCTCTCTACCCCTATTCTCCCCCCCTCCCTTTCCCCAGACTTTCCTCTATAGGCTTACTTTCACGTCATTCCCGGCCCTCCCTCCCTCTCCATTCGCCTCCCCCCACCAATTACACAGGCCAGATGGCTGGGTGTAGGTTGTGAGGTCAGAACCATTCTCTGTTTTCTGTATGTAAGGAAATACTATCAGAGATTTGTGATGAGAGTTGTGTGAGAGGAAAATGGCAGTTGTGTTAACAGTTGGGTTTTATGACAATACGCGTGAAGGAAATAATGAATGAATTGAATAAAAAAAAGATAGAAAATATAGATAGAGAGTCAAATAAATAAGTAGATAAACGAATAGATAGATAGGTAGATAGCTTCCGGTAGATAAAAAATCCAACAGACCGACAAATTACCTAGATACACTGACAGACAGATGGAAAAGTGGATGGACCGACATTATTACACACACACACACACACACACACACGTGTGTGTGTGTGTATATATATATATATATATATATATATATGAATATATATATAATGTAGATAGATCGATAGATAGATAGGTAAGTAGGTAGATGGACAGATAGAGAGATAGGCAGACAGATGACCGACCGAGAGACAGATAGACAGGTAGAGAGTCAGACAGCATGATAGACAAAGTCAGATACTTCCCTATAGACAGTGTGCAACAGATGACATATGCAAAGTAAATGAAGAAGCAAATGACAAGGCTAATGAGCGTACTGGAAAGAATATACACAGCCTGAAGGATGGAAGAACAAAGGAGAATAGGTGAGAAGGTAAGAGTATGTGGGGAATGGGGAAAAAATTGTACCCCGTAAATAACATGTAAAATCAAGAACTTTCTGAAATTACATTGCTAGTAGTGAATGGGCAAGATGTCATGGATCGTAATTATATCTGCGTGCCGAAAATGAAGACTGAATTACATTGCGGCTGTAACATGAATACGTAAAATCTCTGTACTAAACCAGATTCTTAAAGAGACAACTTTTTCATAACTTACCTTAGGTTAACTCAGCTGTTTAGAAGCATAGATGTTTTCTGTCATAAGACTGGTATATAAATCACTTGAGCATATAACCAAGAAAATGTGAAAAAATCATTGGACTGAGAGAGCAGGATTTACAACAACAGCAACAACCACAACAACGGCAGCAGCCACAACATCAGCAGCAGGAACAAGGACCACTTAGGGTTGTATTCTAAGTGGCTTTGCAAATTCCGTAGCACCTCTTCTTCAGCAGTTTATTTTGCCTGTTGCAACTGAGTATCCTCATGTATGTCATTCATACAAACAATAGCGAAAATACAGCGACACAGCACAATTTGGAAGCCTGCTAAGATGTGTTAAGCAAGATAAATCACAAAGGAAAAGGAACTACGAAACTTCCAGTGCCACCTACTGTAAAATACGGCCACATAGCAATACCACCACTGCTTAGAGCCTCTTAGCATCAGACCGCGCTCATCTAGGTCCGTTCGTCTCACCAAGGTCCCAGGTCTCGTCGGGGTTTGTCGAACATCTTTTCCCTATCAGCTTATTTGTGTATCTAGTATGTTAATATCTGCTTTGGGAATATGTAGTACATAGGCCACAGAGTGTCAATATTAAAGCAATATTAATAACATATGAAAAAGATTCAAGGGGTTATAAGCAAAATAAATTGCAAAGGTGTCTGTGCTACGAAGCGTTCTAAGTTAACGAGAATGCGAGCCTCACGACCTGCCACCTGCTCACCCTCAGCACAGGACCCCTCCCGTGAGGTACTGTAAGGTACCAACATCTGGTCACACTGATAGCTTTACCTCACACGAACTACTACTCACGGTTCAATTACTCCTGACCACAACAACACGCATACAGCTGACAGAATCTGAGTACTGGCACTGGGAGTTGCTTTTGTTTACAACAAATTATATAAATAAATTCCCATAATAATTTTTACTCGAACACGCACGCACACACACACACACACACACACACACACACACACACACACACACACACACACACACACACGTGCGCCCGCGCGCTCGTGTGCATGTGCTTGCGTGTGTGTGTGTGTGTGTGTGTGTGTGTGTGTGTGTGTAGTAAGTTGAAAATAATCATTTGGATGTATCAGGAATAAAATAAAATATACATCATGGGAGTGAAGTGGTTAAATGTGATCGTCTGGATGTAGAACTGATAATGTACGAACCATTTATACAATCGGATGACAATTTGTCGTGTCAGAATCATTCACGGGTGTCTTAGTGTGGAATTCTAAGTTGGGACTGGGGATTTTGTATTACCTTTTCCTTAGTGATTTATTTAGCAAATTACACTACAGTATTTTCTTGTATGTTATTGATGCAAACTATGTCAATATGAATATATGACGCATAAAAGAATATTATGACGTAAAACGCAAATTCAGTCACTAAGGAAGAGGAACTACGAAACCTAGTATGTCATCTAAGATACAGACCTTAGATATAACTCACAATCAACCCTCTCGTGAAGGCTGTATGGCCAGTCCGAGCGCAAGGCGTGAAGGAGGCATACCGACCGCCGAGCGAAAAGCTACGCTTTGCACCTACAGCTCATGCTCGATTTACCTTATGGGCAGACTCCTACGTTACTGATAGGGCAATAAACGACTGGATAGAGCGATGGATGGGCATATCAAGGTCACCCACTTCAGTCAGTCAGATACGCACAGACTAAAATTTTTAAGGTGGAGAGGGAGTTTTGACTGAGACAGCAGTAGTGAGACGAAAGCTTACGGTAGTATTCCACGTGGAATAAGAGTCCTTGCAACACCTCTTCCTTAGCTATTTATTCTTCATATTTCTTCTTAACATTCACTTCTGCTGTATTTATATAACTTCAATATCGTCATAGTTTGCATTAGCAACATACAGGAGGATTTTAAGGTGTAATTTGCAAAATAAATCGCCGCGAAATTGACGTTACGAAATCTCCAAAGCCACTCATAACACGACCCTTTGTAGGAATTAAAGAGTGGGTGCTTACCGCCACACTAATTTGGGAATACAGGGTGGTGTGTATTTTGTGCCTCAGTGTTTTGTGTGTTGAGGGACGGTGGAATACAGGGTGGTGTGTATATTGTGTCTTTGTGTTTTGTGTGTTGAGGGACGGTGGAATACAGGGTGGTGTGTATTTTGTGCCTCAGTGTTTTGTGTGTTGAGGGACGGTGGAATACAGGGTGGTGTGTATTTTGTGTCTTTGTGTCTTCTGTGTTGCAGGACGGTGGAATACGGGGTGGTGTGTATCTTGTGTCTTTGCGTCTTGTGTGTCGAGGGACGGTGGAATACAGGGTGGTGTGTATTGTGTCTGTGTTTTGTGTGTTGCGGGACGGTGGACTACAGGGTGGTGTATAATATTGTGCCCTTTTGTCTTTTATGTCGCGGGACGGCTCAGTCTGTTGGTGACGAGCACCGTTTTTTTTTTTTTTTTTTTTTTGAAATAACTAATTATCAACTTCAGCAGCGCATAAAAAAGACACTATTAAGCACAATGAGGATTATGGGAAATAGAAAAATGAAGCAGGTAGACATCGGTAATGCCAACTGAGCCGTTTCGTAATAATCAAGAATTCTCCTAGTAAAAGTTATGTAAAAAAGTTCTGTTAATCATTAAAAATAATAGCCGCAGAAGCTGTTAAGGGATAATGTGACGAAAGGCGGGAGTGCCATATTCTATATGGAAATCGAGTAGTAGCAGCAGTGGTTGAGATGGTTGCAACCCCAGACCCAAATGAAAATGAACCCGGTGGACTGCAGGCCGGAGCTGCCCTGCTTCCGCAGACCACATTGCTCATTTTGGGGGTCAGGGAGGTGACTGACGGACATGTGCATAACCGGGCAGCTCCACGGACTTGTCATATAGTTGCCACCACATGAAAATGATCCTCTCCAGCAGCTATGGATATCGAAGCGAGTAAAAATACGTCACCTATTAAAGCCTGTAGGACGATAATGTACTTTTTGCTGTTATCTGTCTGTTTTATTCAAGCTGGAAAATATTGATCGAACTTGAGAGATTAGATAGTCTTCATTACTTACATCACTATCAGGGCGCTGTTTTAAATTGGAAAAATTTCTTGGAGGTACCAAGAATTAGACGATAATGAACCCTCAGAATGAAAGGATTAACACAGGTTGTTGCTGTTGTTGCTGATGAATATGAGTTTGAACCCCTTGAATCCGGTCACGTCCTTTTCACTATATTTATATTATTTCATACTCCCTCATGGGAAAGTTCCATGTCTCAGTGGATTGAACGGAGCTGGGGCGTGATTGACTGACGCCTACCTTAAAAGTGTCAGGCAAGGCTGCCCCACCACCCCTGAACATCCACACTGTGCATTTTCCACAACGTGTCAACAGATGCCCCTTTAACTCAACGCACCCATACATAGTGTCACGCCTTACTCACTAATATATTTGATAATTCATTTTTACTTGATTACTTTCTCTTTCATGTTATTCAAACTGGTAGCTTATAAATAAAGTATTATAGAATGCAACATTTCCTTTTCAGTCTTTGCTATGAAATTTCATTGTCAGTTTTTCCATGCTGCATGGTGGTCCGTCTCATTTTTTCCTGCCATGCAGTTTTAACTGGAGGGTTTGGAGGCGGGGGGAGCCTTCTTGATTTACTATCTTTATCCTTCAGCATGTAGAATTAGATCTCATAGTCATAGTCTACACAAACAACCTCGAAAGGACCGGTCTGTTGTTGTTTGCTTTCCTTTGTATTCCTTTGTATTCTTTTGTACTTTCACCTTAAGAGAGGCTTTTCCAACTGGCGAGGTTAGATACAGCCTAGCCTACATGCCTCTTCTCCCCCCTCTCTCTCTCTCTCTCTCTCTCTCTCCCTCATACACACACACACACACACACACACACACACACACACACACACACACACACACACACACACATATACGAAAGTGATTACATAGAGCTTCGCTAGATGGGAAATATAAAAGACATTGAGACAGTGTAGACTTAAGACAGTGCAGGACAGGCTAGCTAAGAGAGTGTTTGTGAGTGAGGTGGAGGAGGAAAGGGGGAAAAGGAAACCGAGTATGGGATTTAAGGATGAGGTGGAGAGGCATGAAGTGGTGTTAGCTGAAGGAAAGACAGCCTGACCGTTGAGGACAAGATGACATGCATGCAGTGTTAATGGTCACCCCCTCCAAGATTACGGCATCTGGCTATACTTACACATATTCATAAATACGACCATTCACGCAAGCATAGATAGGTATGTGGATAGACAGACAGACAGGTTGACAGAAGGACAGAAAGACGGAGATAAAAGCAGACAAATAGTGGGGAGATATAGAATTCTTGGTAACTCTTTGTAAAAACATTAGAAAACAGGCTAACTGCAGAAGGGTGGTTGGTCCATACACTGTGTTTGTTGTAGCCTGACGGATATTCCTGATTCTTTTCACCACAGTTGATGGCCAAAAAGGAATTTGATTGGGTGGTGGAGTTTGGTTAGTAACTAAGAAGATCCATTCCAACACATAACATTAAGCGAACAGGCTTCCTCAAACCCGGCCGGCACCTGCACTGAGTCCTTAGCAATATAACTGATACGTGAATATTGCATTTACAAATTACAGTATACAATGCATGCCAAAGCCGACACCTCACCATAGCAATAGACATGTAAATTATGGTTAATACATTCATTGCCATGATGTATCTGATATTTCGGTAATGCTGTCTCCAGATCATATTATTGTGTTTAGAGACATTTTGAATTAGGTAAGTAAAATGTAACATTTACTGTTCTATTCACTACGAAGAGTGTCCCCTAAGACTACTAAATCGTCAGAAGGCATCAAATAGTAGCAGGAGTAGCTGCATCCCCAGGCTTGCATGAACGTGATCCCCGTGGGCTGCAGGTTGAAGCTGCCCTCCCTTATCCTACCATTCTCCTTTTGAGGGACAGAGAGGAAGATTAGAGATGTGTGTATAACCGAGAAGCGGAGCCGTTCGGATATATCGGTGCCACCATGTGAAGTTATTCCCTTCCAGTTATTCCTTCCACACGAGGTGGAAGAACAGAGGAGTCGATATGACTTCGAAGGATGGGTCGTTACTGAATAGGGAAAGAAAAGTCTTGAGGTTCTCTTGTTAGCCACTTCACTCCCATGACGTAGTTTATACTATATTTTTGCTACCTACAGAACATTTTTCTCTTCAACTTAGGAAATACTTTTCTAGCTGGTTAGTTTAGATGAAGCCATTTTTAACACCTTCGCCGTGAGAGAGTCTGGTGCTGGAGAGGAAAGTTTTCATGTGATAGCACTGAATTGACAAAATATTTCCACCGCCATTTATGCAGACGTCCCTCATTTTTCTCCACATCTCTCGAAAGGAGAATGGTTGACTCAGGAGCAAGGCAACTTTAGCCTTCAGACCACTGGGTTCACTTGGTGGCCCAGGGCAACCAAAGTGTAATGACATGAGGGGATATCTTTTAAACGAATACAGTTGTTTGGCAGTATCAAGAATAGATTAAGAATTACCTCCCTGGAGTAAGGGAGTTAAATCCACCCTTCCAACATGATGCGTCAAGTAATTAATACATACCATAGTAACTATTTATACGTTAAGCACACATGCTGGGGAGAGATGGTTTCATATGGTGGCATCGATATGGCCTGGTGGTGGAGCTGTCCGGTTATACACACGTCCCTCAACGTGACGAGAAGAAAAAATTTTGTACGGGGACCCATACCATGTGGATGACATTGACACCTCACTGACCAAAAGATCTATCTAAAGTTTTATATATATATATATATATATATATATATATATATATATATATATATATATATATATATATATATATATATATATATATATATATTACATTTTAGTGCAAATGCCGAAGTGATGCAATAAACCAGCAGTCCTTGGAAGTATATACATAATGGAAAATTAGCACAGATTGTTTGTTATAACCTGACAAAAATCCCAAACCCTTTTCATATCAGTTGATGGCAAGTTTAATCAAGGGAGGTTCGTCTGCCTAGTAACCAAGAAGACTCATTTCTACGTTAAGGAAAACTCATCTATTTTTACGCAGATTCAACTTAGTAGTCAATTGTCCAGTTCCGTCAGGTGAAAATCAACCGACCGTGGTTACCAAAGGTCGTGTTCTTGTGGACTTACAAAGCCCCTTAGTTTCTACACCTCGATAATCACCTGAATTCTGTTGGCACTTTATTAATGTCTTCATAGTGTACACAGGGAACGTAGGAAACAATATTAAAAACTGACAACATCCCAAGAAAATGCAGGATGGTGTCCGCACAGCTACAGAACATGGTCGTACATGGTTCATATTAAACATACAAGAAAACGGCGTCCCACAATGTCTGACATATGATTCCACGAATCTTTTTAAAGTATCTAAAGCGTAGTTAAAAAAAAAATAAGTAAATAAATTCATGTAATTAATAAGTACTAAAAAGAAAAGGAATGAAGATAAAATGGAAAATAAAAACGTGTGAAGGTATTGCGCAAAGAGCAATTATACAAAATCTGATGTGAACTGGTGAATAAATAAGGGAACAGCACGAAGCTGAAAAGTATTTTGGCAGAGAGAAAAAGGGAAAAAGGAAGAATCTGACGACGTACAGCAGGTCTGCACATTATACTGTGGCCACAGAATTAACCACCCAAGACCTGTATTCTCGTCGGTTCTGGAGATTTCTTACCACTGTTTCCTTATTAGTTAATTATTCTCCCTGATACAGTAATGCTACATGTATCTTGTATGCACTTATGTAGCTAGAGTGACTTTTGAATAGCATAAATACCATCTAAGAGAACAATGAAGTGTACTTTACAATATATATGGCTAAAAAAGAGGTGCTAGAAAGGTTCCTAAGCTGATGAGAACACGACGCCAGGAAGCATCAAATTTCCCTCCCAGAGTCCTCACATCAGCAAGACTGGCTCACCAGACGACACCCACACCACGGTGGGGATGTGGCAGGGGTGGAGGGTAATGAGCTCAGCATCTGTCTGGGCGGTACTGAGAGGCGAATGATGGAATGTGGGGAGAATTTCGTGGCAATAGTACACTCGGGGACAAACGTTAGCCTTATCTTCTATCTCCTCTACTTCTCAGTTTTCCCTGTTGAAAGTCTGACATGTTTCTTTTCCAAGAGATGGTTCTCTTTGATATGATATTTCAAGGGGGAAATGAGGGACATGCCATAACTATGGAGATGGAGCTCGTGGAATAGTATCCGAACCTTTCTTATTGGCTATATACTCGTAAGCTATAGTTTATGTTCATCTTTTTCCCGTGCCCTTGACTGTAGGGAAGTTTTAACAAGAGGCTCACAACGAGAAAAGACCCACTGACCAGTGTTAAGCTTTGTTAGACAGCACGAGGGTCTGTACACGATGACATTTACCTGTGCAGTCTAGAAAAGCTTCAATTATACAGAAAAAGTCTTACTTCAGTGTGAAACACTCATACGTCATCCCTCCCTATCTCCTACACAGCATCCCTACCTCATAGCATTTCCCCCACCGTCACAGCAGTTGTTTCTCACAGCATCTCTCTCTCACAACGTCCCTCCCTCATAGTGTCTTCCCTTACAGCATCCCTGCCTCCCTCACAACATATCTCCCTCCGTCACAGCAACCCTCCCTTCCTCAAGGCATCCCTCCCTTACGGCATCACTCCTTCCCTCACTGAATCCCTTCATCATAGTATCCCTTCCTCACAGCATCCTTCCCTCAAAGCATCCCTTCCTCAAGGAATCATTCTCTTCCTTAGAATATTCCACCCTCCCTCACAACATTCCTCCCTCGCTCACAGCATTCCTCACTCCCTCACAACATTCATCCCTCACTCACAGCATTCCTCACTCCCTCACAACATTCGTCCCTCACTCACAGCATTCTTCTCTACCTGACAGAATCCCTCCCTCATTGCATCACACCCTCCCTCACAGCATCCCTTTATAACAGCAACACTTCATCACAGCATGCTTCATTCACGGCATCCTTTCATCAAGGCATCCCTGCACCACGGTATTCCTCCCTCACAGAATCTCTCCCTCTCTCATAGTATCATTCCGTCCTTCACAGCCTCCTTTACTCCTTCCCTCACGGCATCCCTTCCTCCCTCACAGCATCCCTCCCTCCCTCACAGCATCCTACCCTTCATCACAGCATCCCCCCCTCACTCCTTCACTGCACCCCTCCTCTCACTGCATCCCTCTCTCTCATCACCCTTCCCTTCCTCGCAGCATCCCTCACCCTCACAGCATGCTTCCCTTACATCATTTCATCCTCCCTCATAATCCTCACCCACCTCACAGCATCCATACCTCCCTCACTGCCTCCTTCCCTCACATCATCGCTCCCACATAACAATTTCCCTGTGTTAGCTACCTCAACATTATCTATATAAATATTAAAGGTAAATCACTGAGTTCATTTTCTTCATGTTGACGTAATGCATCTCTCATATGGGGCGCCTGATTTAGACTACAACGCTTGGAAGCTATACAGAATAGAAACTACAGACGCCGTTGGGCAATTTGTACACTCACGTGGAATAGTTTCTGCTCATTCTCTTCCCCTGCTTTCTTTGTGGAATGAGGTCGTAGCCACGCCATTGGACGGGTCCAAGATCTATTATCAAAAGTATACGAGATAGTTCAAAGTTTTGCTATAGTGTAGGAGAAATGGTTCGTAATGATGACCTCATTCGTGGGTCTAATAAACCTTCGATTTACCGACAAAACAGGCACTAATATTATTTTCTGTGTAGAGGGGGGGAATAGGCGTACATCTTATCTATTTCCGATAGACCAGTAATTACTTATAATGAAAGAATAATGATGTATCCCAAAGTTTTACGATAAATTTTTCACTAATATTCTTAGAAAATCATTTAAGTGAAAAAGATATCACGTTAGTAGATCATGAGGACATTCTTTAAAACTAAAAGTGCATTTTGATTTAACTATATAAATGTTTTAAGTGGTAAGTATACCACGAATCACGGTCCCCCTCCTTTGTTAAGGAATAGGTCTTCGTTTGGAGAACCCTGGATACGAACTCCTTCCAGCCAGGAATTTGGGTGGTGGGTGAACAGAAACTATGAGTTATGATTGCACTTTGATGAACTGACGAACAACTTTAATATACGGTCAGTAGTCACTCACTAGTCAGGAATGTGTAAGGAGAAAGCAGGAATAAAATTTTGAAGTTAATCGACCAGAAACGTGTCAGGAAAATCAGGAAAGCTCTACTCAGCTTGATGTTCGGAGCCTCAGGAAAAGTTTATTTACATAAAAATTAAATGCCACGGTGACCTAACTGATCTCGAGAATATTGCTGCTCAGTTATACCGTGCTCTTGTAAAGGCACCCAAAGACCATGATCTACAACATACAGGTATGAAGTTCCCACTGAGGAATTAATCTCTGCTATGAAGATTACAATCCATGTACACGGCAACTGTTACCAAAGCGGTTATAATGTGTTCCAGCAAAGGCATCCAGAGGCAAAGATCTACAGTATCAAAGCACAAAATGCCCGCCACAAGAAAAACAGGTTAAAAACATGGCCTGAAGCCTCTGCAATATAGGTCACAGTGTAAGTACAGGACAATAGGTTTACAGATCTTACGTTCTGCTGGTGGTTACTGGGGGTTACTTCTCTGTGTTTCCTTTTCAATCTTTTTCACAGCTGCTCCGTCGGGGAGAGACAGAAGTAAGATCCCAATGATGACCCTGACAATGGCGACCGAGGGGACGCCTTTTCAGTGGGACACAAAAGCTTTCGTTTTCATATCTTGACAATGAGCAGAGAAGGAGGAGAAGGAGGAGGAGTCTGTTATGTTGCTTTGTGTGTGTGTGTGTGTGTGTGTTACAGCGTGTCTTTCAGTGTTTTGATCTATCTCTGTTTCAACGGTGTTCATCAAGCTACTTGATCCCTTCATCCCGAGAACATCACTCATAGTCTTGCCACTACTAGACGACTTTATTCTATTATGAAGAATCTCTGGTAATGAAAAATTGATAATGGGTGCATCTAATCTATCCAATTCGAAAACCCTGTCCTAAGCTGAGAAAAATCGTCTGGAAGCAGTGTGGATAAGTTACAAAGGCGTCCTCTTAATGAAGGCGTTAATACTTTATATGGTCATAGTTCCATTTTCACCGGGATATCGTGTGCTGGAGAGGGATACCTTCACGCGCTCGCACTGATATAACCAAGCGGTTCTGTTGTCCGGTCATGCATCTGTCCGTCAGCTTCTTCCTTATCCTCTGAAATGAGGATGATGGACTGCAGTAGAAAGGCAACTTCAACCTGTAGTTCACAGGGTTCACGTTCAGATGAACCTAGGAAATAACACCATTCAACAAAACATCAACACCATTCGACAAAACAACAACGCCATTCAGCAAAACATGAACAACAAAACATTCAACAAAGCAATAGCAACTACACTGAACAAAACAGGAATGACAACAATGGAATATTTCGCATTACAAATAATAAAGCCTTACAGCAGTTTTTCTTGTAGCTAGGATTAACGACTGTCTTTTTACCGGTTCTAAATCTTGGTGTAAAAAAAAAAAAAAACTTGTTACTGTAGCAGAGAGATATAAAAATTAATAGATATTAGACCCAATCTCTATAGTGGCTAAACTATATTATATTGCCCCCCAAAATTATAGAAGGAAATGCATGGAAAGCATGAATGCAATATCACTATAAAAGTACAGTATTCTGTAAAACTAATTAAGCGGGCACACCCACACCCACAGACACACGGCATATATATATATATATATATATATATATATATATATATATATATATATATATATATATCCACAGACACACGGCATATATATATATATATATATATGCGTGTGTGTGTGTGTGTGTGTGTGTGCATACATACATACATACATTCATACGAAATGATGGGTCAAGCAAGGCAGTTATAAATGCGTGGCCCGCAATGATACAAGTTTTTGCTTGTGGTGATAATACAGTAGCCACAAATTTCATTGCAGAGATATAGAGCTAAATTTGTTCGTGACGTTGGAGAATGCGTAGTATCTTAGTCTTAAGCGATTTCTTAATGTGCACTGCATCAAAATATTTCTTTTTAAAATTGCTGTTTATATTCCAAGTACCGACATTGCTGACGCTGGGGTGGGACGTCCTCGAACGGTGGCAAAGATATAACTGGACGCTCTGTTGCCCGGTTATACAAACGCTCCTCAACTCTCTCCCTGTCCCCTGAAAGAGGGATGGTGGATTGCAGGAGTGGGACGCTTTCAGCTTGCCGCTTGTCGGGTTGGCATTCAGATGAGTTTGAGGATACAACTGCTACTACTACTGTCGACATCGTTTGCCTCAGTAACGTACAAGAGAATGAAAACGTGTAAAATGATGCAGATATGGCTGAGAAAGAGGTGATACGAAGCCACCCAAGAATCATAGAGTCTGGTCCCTAATGTCACAGACATAAAAAATTTCTCAGTCCCTCGTTGCCAGATGAAGTATTGGCAACTGCCTGCCGTGGTGAAGGCAGCACCAGACCCCGGCACGAGCATGGGCCGTGGTCACTTAGGGTCACGGCCTCCAGGACATTTTGTTTACTCGTACATACCTCGCCTCCTCCCTTAGACGCCCTAGTTGACCTTTGGCCTGGCAGAGTCAACGGGTAGTAATGGATGAGGTTGTGGAAGCAAGAGACAGACCCACAAAGAAGAGAAAGAGAGGTCCAGAGAAGAGACAAGGCCAAATAAAGCATAAGAGTTCCATAATACTTTTCGACATTTCCTATATTTTCGCTCCAACAAGAATCTGAGAATTGCCCGTCTTTACCATCTGCAACAGTGTGCGACACATTTTAAAATAATCCAGAATATTCCCCATTAACTTTTTACAAATGTATACCTGCTATTTTCATCAACACAGCATAAAGACTGACCTTTATACGACATATGAGGTACACCTTCCATTCAGATTTCCATCATGAAAAGACACGAACTGCAACAACGTTCATTATGAAACCATCGACGACTTGGTTTCCGAAACTTTTTTGGAGAGAGTGTTAACATGTCAAGCCAGGAACAGTTGTAATCAGTCTGACTTTCCGACTGTTTGTAAAACCTTTGAAACGCTATCTGTTCATGCCTATGGAGTTAAATAGATCTTTACTCTTACTTAATCGCCATGGAATTACTTTCTAAGGGATGATTGCAGTACTGTGGGCTTTTGTATGATAAATACTTATGAAGAGACGAATACGATAAGGCAGAAGGAAGAGATGAAGAGTTTATCTGTTTAAGGTGAGATGGGGAAAATCAACGTGGTGACAGAGGAAATATGGAGCAGCGAAATGAGAGACGACAGTGGACACTGGAACGAGCACGTAGGTTTGTGGTTAATGTGACGGGAAAATAAGTTAACTGTAAATGAACTCTACATGCAGTAATCATCCTGATATTGTATTGCTAACTTGAAAATCAAAGTCGTTTCAGAATCAAGTTGCATACCCATTACAGTCAGGGACAAGAGCTCACCTAGTATTTCACCACTTTTGTTTTTTTAATTTCCTAGCCTAACTAATATTTTTAACCTGAGAGGGCCTCAGTATGTTCCTCTGCTCACAGATCTTTCCCTCTGATGTGACGCGTCAGGGAGGGAAGTTACGGATAAGCCCTCAATGTGCTATTGACTGTAGTTGATGAATATATATCCCGGATTGTACCTTTAAACAGAACTATCCTGCCTTAACTTTTTGGCTGCGAAATGCAAACTCTAGATAAAAATGACCAGTATCAACCGAAGTGTTTAAAACTGTCTCGATAAACAACTGACTATGCAATAGATAGGAGAATCTCCCGAAATGAATAAAATGTTCTGACGATTGATTCATCAAAGCGAAAGGGACTTTGGATGGGAGTTTACAACTTCAATCCAATAAAGTCCTTTCTTGCTAAATCAGACTGCCACCAAGTGTTTTTGCTCGGCTTTGGAAAGAGGTCTGTCAGTAAACAGGCTTATGAAGGCTGCATCTAGACCCTTCCAGTTCGAAAGTTCTTCCCAAGCCGAGCCAAACCGTTAGAAGATAAGAACAGGATATAAATGACATCCTCGGTTGAAAGCGTTTGTCAAATGGGTAGGCTATAGTCATGCACCGTCAACAGAATTCACATAAGAACCAGCAACTCCATTCTAAGGTTTACTTGAAGATACATAGGATGACTTTACCCGCGACCCTTTTCAGTCCAGCCGATGGGCATCTGTAGTCGGATCAGAGGGTCGACTTTACTAGTAAACAAGAAGACTCATTCCTACCTCTTTAACAATGCTCACTGGTTATGTTGCGACCACAACTTAGTTTTCAAGTTGTGGGAGTGGCCCGATCCCGTCAGGTGAAAACAAACAAGCAATGCTAAATGAAATTAATGAGATAATGAAGTGGACTGGAAGCAAAGCAGCATTTTATATGCAGTTTTGTGCTCACCAACTGGTTTTATTACATGAATAAACTCTGAGCTCACCAGAGCTGTCACAGCGGGTACATTCACACCGGATAAGCCAGTCATTAGGAGGCGCTTCAACATCCTATACAACCAGAAGCTTGCCTGGACACCCATCACGTAGGATTATGCAGCACACCCAACCAATTATCCAGGTGACCACCGACAGACTGTTGGTACGCCTTTAGTAATTAGACAGTGTTGACAATGCCTGTCTGGATGGTACGCTCTAATGAATTCAGTGGTGAATAATTAACATTAAACTGAGCGCTGGTGATGCATGCCAGGCTCTGGGCTGAGGCTGGTGGTTGGTGATGACGGCCAATAAATCATTTGCACGTCATGCATCAACAGCTGATCACTTGCAAGACACTTGGATATTGTTGTTGGTCTGCCTTTCATTACAACGTCTCAGTGTTTAAGTAGTACCATATTATGAGTGCTCACTAAACATGTAATATACTCTGCATCGTAGATACAATATGTACTAGTACCGTTCTTATATACGAGTAGATTGACTGATTGATAGACAGATAGGTGGACAGAGAAACTGAATGATAGATGAAGAAATAAAAAGACAGATAGACAGACGTCGGAAGATAGAGAGATAAAAAGACAGACTGACGGACAGAAAGACATATGGATGGATAAATGGATTCATGTATACAAACTCTCTCTCTCTCTCTCTCTCTCTCTCTCTCTCTCTCTCTCTCTCTCTCAACTGCCTGACTGTTGACAGGCCATGATTCTTGTCGTTGCACATAAACTTCGACCACCGCCTTTAAGCAACATTTGCAGAAGAGAGAGAGAGAGAGAGAGAAAGAGAGAGGGGTAAGCCACACAAGGAACCTCACTGCCTCTTCCTCTAGACCATTATCACAAACATTTCGAACATTCTCTCTCTCTCTCTCTCTCCCCCCCCCCTCTCTCTCTCTCTCTCTCTCTGATTCGTAAGTGGGGAGCTTACAGTATTTAACTGGCATAAGTCATCATCACCATCAGCAGCAGCTTCAACATGTTCAGGAGCATCATCATCGTCATCATCATGCAGTGTCCATAAAAACCGAAGACGTAAGTGTATTGTATAGTAAAATAATAATGTATTTCTTTCTTGTGGCCGGACACCATTAAGTGTCTGTTTAATTATTTATGTATTTCTTTTTATTGTTACCCACTACTACGACCTACACACAACATTCCTTTAGACTCAGGGGGATGCAAGACTTCCAGTAACGCAATACTCTGTCGTAATAAATTCTTCGTTCCCAGAACACACTATTACCGTACGCAAATTTGGCCAGTACTCCCAGAGTTTTCGCTTTCTAAAACTCCATCCACTGCCCCATCATGGATTTATTTAGATCCTTCATTCCGATGACATAATTTTCTATTTTAGTATTGCTATCGGTGCTGGTTAGGGCCGCCTTTACGGGGTGGTACCGATATATCCAGACGGATCTGCTGCCTGATTATACAAGCGTCCCTCAAATCTCTCCCTATCCCACGAAATTACTCTGGGTCCACAACAACAACAACAACAACAACACTCCCTGACACACTTTTCTATTTTATTCTTGCTGGCCGTAGAAAGTGTTATTCAGCTTTGATGAAATTATCTGAACATTGGTGATTTGATACAGTCTCCATTAACTCCTACACTTTTGTTTATAAATGTGTCTGAAGACAGTGAGAACAAAATGATATAAAAAGTTATTGATTTTAATAGTAAGTCATATTCTGTCCATTTACATACACGTCACTGAAGACTATATCTAACCTTACTTGTCTCTGCCATCATCATCATCATCCAAACCTCCTGTGCCACACCTAAGCTGAATAAAATGGGCTGGAGGTGGCAAGGATATAACCAAAAATAATATTAATAACGAAGAGGTCCATGAAAAGTCACTTACTGTCAAGGGCCTGATAGCCATAATTATAGCATTAATTTCTTGTAATATTTTATTGTTCTCATTTTCTCACATGCAATAAGTATTTTCTCACGTGTCGCAAATATCTCCTCGTTCACTCACGGATTTACGACGTCCGATTGTCACTAGATGATGCTAAATAGCACGTGATTGCTCTCCGGTGGGGGCTGTAAGGAGGAATTTGAAAAGGGGAGATTCTGTTGTATTTATAGTTCCATAATAATAATGATTCTCAGGTCCACTTACCATTCCAGCACAGAATTCAGTGTCTGTATGTCTATCTATCTATCTGTCTCTGTTTACGTCTCTCTCTCTCTCTCTCTCTCTCTCTCTCTGTTTGTCTGTTTGCTTGTCTGTCAGTCTGTCTGTGTGTATCTGTCTCAGAATAGCTATCTATATACTGTATCTCTCTCTTGCTGTATACCTATCTATCCTTTCATCCATCTATTTATTCTGTCTGCCTGTCTGTCTGTCTCCATCTGTATCTGTCTGGCTGACTGTATCTTAGTCTTTTTTTTATTTTTCCCTGTTATCTTTGTGAAAGATTATCACCTCTTCTGCTTAGAATATTAGTGCTTCGATGCTAACCACTTTGTAATTCTATTGCCAGATTACACCGCCATCATTCGAGTATATTTGTCAACCCTCAGGCTATTGCAAGGCCCAGCTGCTATGGGGTACGAACAGTATGAACCTTTCTAACCCTCTGACCCTTTGCTCAACAAAAATGATGAGGCATATTCATGGAGTACAAAGTATACTGAAGTGGAGGTACATAAATGAGAAAACCTGTCCAGACTACTCAGCAGGATTGTAGCAACTGCCTTAGTTCTTGGTTCCCTCAACATACGGTAGCATGTGTCTGTCACCTGACTCAGAGTAAACACAGCCTCTCAGGTACCAACCAGACTTGATTTTCTCATCTTTCTTATTCGTTTTTAGTGGTCCATTGAAAGGTAAGGAATATTTCAATAGAATTTTTGTATATTCTATACATTGGTCATTATTTTGGATGCCAGTATCGTGTGATATATGATGTGTAATATGTAGCACTAGATGCTTGAATAATGCCTAACAATTTTGTTGAGAGAAATGTTTATGGTAAAACTAAATGGTATTAAAACAGTTCAACAAAACTGTTATCACATAATCACATTTTCTTTTTTTTTTTTTTTAATGTTTACATATCTTTCAGACACTATAATGAATGCTCATGTATTCTATGGGCGAAAAAGTCCTTTAACCTTTTCCTCAACAAAAATGGTGACGCATGTTCAATGAGTACAAAGTACTGTATACTAAAGTGTACGTAAATAAAAAAGAAACTTTTGCGTCAGATATTGATGCAATGAGGAAACAGGCTGTATGAATATATTTGTGTGATGGAAAAATTTCCTATATCCAAAAAATATACATGCTTTGTTTCTATACTACAAACTACAGCAAAGATTTTAACCCTCTCAGGAAACCTGGCCCGCACACACCTACTCCCCCTAGCAGTTTCGGCCCAGCCAGATATTGCCCTCACACTGAAAGTATGGGTTATACTTTTCATTACGGAATGGACCGTAATGCCGATACCAATCATTCTTTCATTGCATTAGAAAGTCAAAATGTCAAAACGTGTTGCTTTCTTTTGTTCCTGGGCTGTGAATTTACATACTTATAAATTTGTGTAGAAATAAACATGTGAATGCTATATTCCGTTCATTAACAAAGAAACTGGAACTTTTTGACAAAGTAAAATATCATTACATTAAATACAATCCCTGTCCTCTTTGACTTATTTTACATTATGTTACCAAATTTCTTCTACTATAGTGTATAGAGCACATGAAAATTTGCGATAGTATTGTTTTCTGGTCCCAGTCAAATCGAGCTTTATTGTAATATATTAGCCACAAAAAGTACAGGAAAGTCACTCGCAGCTTGCACCAGCGAGACACACGTTTACGGTTAGGCACATCATTGCCAGACATACAACCCTTTAGTGAGTATGAAAGCATATCATATACCATTTCTTTCTTGTGTTTTTTCATCCGAGGCTTCATACATGTCTAACTGCGTATGGAAACCATGAGGAGGGTAAGTATATCATACGCATCAAACGTGTATGAAAACCGTGAGAGGGCTAATGATTGTAAATTTTTATGGATGCACAGTTTTATATATGTTTTTTTCCAAAGCTGTTTGAGAATAACAAGGTTTATTTCTAATACATTCAGTTAATTTTAGGTTGCCCGGCACATTATTAATTGTGAGCAATGACTTTACTTGTAGAGGCACTTCAATAACATTGCTGAGACTTATATTATGAGAGCTAAAGGAGATATAAAGAAATGTCTTAAGTAAAGGCTGTTCCTTTTTCATCAAAATAAAAGAAAATATTACAATGGTAACCTTTTTAGACATAAATTTGCATGTACCTATTAAAAGGCCGTAATTCACCTTATCTATCGATAGGATCAGCTTCTAATGTTATATATATATATATATATATATATATATATATATATATATATATATATATATATATATATATATATATATATATATATATATATTGAGCAATGCCATTTCTTATACTGGGACTTCAACAAAACTGCTGAGACTCATATTATGAGAGCTAAAGGAGATATGAAGAAATGTCTTAAGTGAAAGCTGTTCCTTTTTCATCAAACTAAAAGAAAATCTTACAATGGTAAGCTTTATAACCAGGGTTCGCTCCCCGCCAGGGTAATAAACTTTGGGAGTGTTCACCCGGCACGTACTGCATTGGCGGACACAAGGGGTGCTGTGGTTGAACCAGTGTCGCATACAATAAAGTATGCTTGCACCCAGTCGGCTTGCGCCCGATTACACTTGGTTCACAGACTACACACACATCCAAAGCCACTACAATTACACTTACAAGCACTTCTCACCCTACATACAATCTCTACCAGACAGCCTAAGCCACTTGGTAGAGATACATTGGCTGTATCTTCCCGACTTCGGTCGGGATAGGCCGGTCCTGCAGTGGATCCTGAAACTGCTGCTGATATATATATATATATATATATATATATATATATATATATATATATATATATATATATATATATATATATATATATATATATATATATATATATACACCTGTGTATATCTGTTTGTATTTAAATACCATTTTTTTTTTATTTAATATATATTAATTCATCATTTTGTCAATGATGAAGTAAATCTAGTCTTACCTATCCAATTTTACCTTTGTTTCAACGCATGTTTCTAAATGTGGCTAAAGTTCTGTGTTATTTTATATCAGTTCATTTGTCTGTACATCTGCTGCATGATGTCATATCCCAGGATCTCACTTAGAGTGATGCAGGAGGCACTGTAAGAGCTATCAAACTCAGACCCTAACTGGAAAAACGCGAGTTCTACTTCTGGGCCGGTCAGACTCTTGGACAAAGTTTGTTTCCCTTGTTTCCATGTTCACCCAGCAGCACCATAGGAGAACTGGATATAAATTCGATTGTTACTTGTATTCTAGGGAAGGATTTTGGCTTGTTAAAACCCACCCAGTAGTACCATACGAAAACTAGATATAAATTCCACTGTTACTTGTATTCTAGGGAAGGATTATGGCTTGTTAAAACCTAATTGCCTGTCTTAGAAACCGTCGACCATATGACGGATTAATCTTAACCTCTTCTTTCAAAATGATTCGAAGATATTATACTCAGAAATAACATCTCAGCCCAAGACACACCATCCCCAATCATAAACTTCCGTACTTCATACCTCCATCATCTTCATCTTCCTCTCCTCTTCCAGCCATCCCTCTTTCATGCCCTTAGTCATCCAGTCTTAACCCCATTAAGTGGAGTTCTTTTATTGCATTTCATGTACACATATACAAGGTATGTGAATGGTCTCTTTTGCTGAAATGGAGGAGGTGGCGATGCGTGTGATCGGGCAGTGTGGGAAGTAAGATGTGGTAGTAAGTGTGGTGACGCAGTGTGTTGTGTGTATTACGTGTGACAGTGGGAAATATGATATTTGTGTTGGTGATAGGTGGCTTATTGTAGTAGTAGTAGTAGTAGTAGTAGTAGTGGTGTGGGACTTGGCAGTGTGAAGTGAGGTAATGTGTGGCGTGGCAATGCAAGGTTAGGTAATGTTTGATGTGGTAATGTGAGGTGAGGCAGTGTGTGTGTGTTGTGGCAGTGTGAGGTACTGCACTCTGATGTGTGGATGCATATCATGTGTGGTGAGGCAGTGTGAGGTAAGACGGTGTAAGATGTGGCACTGTAGGGTTTTGATGTGAGGTCAGGAAATGTGAGATGAAACAGTGCAGGATATTGGCAGGTTGAGGGTTATGTGGCTGTGAGTTGTGACAGTATAGAGATTAGGAGGTTTGTACTGCCGTGAGAGAGAGAGAGAGAGAGAGAGAGAGAGAGAGAGAGAAAAAAAGAAATAAAAAAAGCCAACACACCAGGTTCCCAGAGGACTCCAGCAGGCAGGACCATCTCGGAGCATCTCCTTAAAAACTTATAATTATACGCTCCTCAAAACCCCACTCACAAAAAGACAAACAAAAACTATGCCTGTTATTCCTGAAACACGCCAACCCCATTTACATAATCTAGACCTTGACTGGATATTGCGCTGACTTATTGTCATCTTGGGTGGTGTGTTATTATTTTATTATTTTGATTCAGCTTGCGGCCAGTCTCTCTCTCTCTCTCTCTCTCTCTCTCTCTCTCTCTCTCTCTCTCTCCACCAGTATATATATATATATATATATATATATATATATATATATATATATATATATATATATATATATATATATACATACAATATATATATGTCTCTATCAATCTGTCTACTCATCTATCTATATTTATATCATCAATCTGTCTATCTATCTATCTATCATATATATATATATATATATATATATATAGATATATATATACACACACACACACACACACATACACACACACACACACACACACACACACACACACACATGCACACACACACACATGCACACACACACACACACACACACACACACACACACACACACACACACACACACACACACACACACACACACACACACACACACACACACACACACACACACACACACACACACACACACATAACGGACTTCAACAGACCGGAAATCTCTTTTATCGGACTCGAGGAGCTGCCGGACAAAATTCCTGTATATTGGAAAAAGTCCGATAAAGCCAGAAGCAGTCTGGACTGCCTGACCACTTCAGCTATGTTCACCACAATAAGGCAAATAAAAGACATGTTAATCAGTGTACAGGTCAGTATTATTATATATGTTATACCATTTGATTAATGTAGTGAAGTCAAAACACAGAACAGTATTGCAATGGTAGTCAAAACAGTTTAAAAACCATTCATGTGGTCCGGAATAATGTCTGATATATCGGAAAAAGTCCGGATTAGAAGGGGGAAGTCCGGACGTCAGTTTTATTGGAATTTCGCATTTTTCGGAATGGTTTGGGCCCTAATTAGTCCGTTATAGGGAGGTCTTCCTTATATGTATATATATATATATATATATATATATATATATATATATATATATATATATATATATATATATAAAGTTCCAGAGATTTTTAAAAAATCATGCTCCTACCTACCTAACCTGTATATGGTAATAATATATGAACTGAGACTGTGATGATGATGATAAAAGGAGGAGGAAGAGCGACGACGATGACGACGACGAGAGAAAGAGGAGGATGAGGAGGTGGACAACAATGTTTCCACACCACTCTTTCACTCTGTTATATTTACATTTCTTCCGTTTTTGTTTCTTTCATTGTTTCCTTGTTTATTTTATATACAGTTTTCAGTCTATATTCATTTGTATATTTACATGTACAGCAGCACCCAAGAATATAGCTCCACTTTTTAACCAAGGAAATATAAAACTAGTACATAATATTGTGAAAAGTTGGTTTTATTCCTAAGGAGACATCACTGGGTTTCAAAAGTCATCTTTCACTGCCTTGTTATTTACCGTAATGAAGTGAATCGGTATACGTCCCTCACTCGCCACGTGCAGAGATGGTGAGGCAGGACCTTGGAGACATTTTTTACTTCACCACCCTGGATGAACCATGACATTACATCCGGTGAAAACTGTAAGTGTTTTTATGTTTTATTCTGTCTGTCAGTTTGTCTAATCATTTGTCTCTCTATCTATCCATCCTTCTGGTTATTTATTTATATCTGTCTGTGTCTCTCTCTCTGTTTATCTATCTACCCGTCAGTCTGTCTGCTTTTCTGTGAATCTGCTTAATTATGTATCTGTCCATATTTCATCTATCTACTTGTCTATCTACTTATCTATCTATGTATATCTGCCTCATTAGGCCTGTCCATCTTCCATCTGCCTGTGTATCTATCTGTGTCTCCAGCTTTACTCCAGATGTTTTTATTCAGTTTGGGAAAAGAAATTAGGTTGTTGAAAGAAGTTAATGCTGATTGCCTGTGACAGATGGTTTCGCCAAAAGTTTAAAAATCGACTAAAAGAAGCAAAGATTAAGCTAAAACAGAAAAGTCATCGGTCCAAGAAGAGAGGTTAAATAGTTACCATTTTCTTCATCATTCATCTCATCTGGGTCATTTCACGCACTCATTCTAATCCTAAAGGTTTCGCATTGTTTTCATGAAGATTTTTTTTCCTTCCATTATTTCTATTCGCGTATGGGGAAAATTCAAATCCGCACCTTGAAAAATTGCTTATTACAAAATACACCTGGTTCGGTCAGAACTGGACCCTCAGCAGGTTGTTGTTGCTGTTGTCCCAGGTTTACCTGAACTTGAACAATGGGGACCGCAAGCTGAAACTGCCTTTCTTTTACATTCCATCATCTTCCTTTTCAGAGGACAGTTAGGAATTGAGGGACGTTTGCATAACCGAGCATCGGAGCCTCCCAGAGATATCAGTCCCACCACGTGAAGGTTACTCTTACCAGCACCCCCTCTACAGACAAGTAACTTTTCCAAATCTGGCCATAATTATTCGTTTGGACTGACAGCATGGCAATTTATTTCCGCATATTCCTGTTTTATCAATGGTGCTGGAGAGGCTGCCGTTACGATGTGGCATCGATATATCCGGGCGGCTCAACTGCCTTGTGCAAACGTGATTCAACCACTTCACTATTGCCCGAAAAATGGAGGAAGGCACCTTGAGCCTGCAGACCACTGGATTCACATTTCAGATGAGCCTAAGGGCACAACACCAATCTATTGCCTATAGTTTCCTCTGATTAATCCATTCACCACGGTGCCGTATTATTATTATTATTATTATTGTTGTTGTTGTTGTTGTTGTTGTTAATTTGGTATTTGTATTTATTTTTTTCAATAACTTAAGCTGACGAGAACAGAGTCCTCTGTAATGTCAACACCTTTTACACCACTTTTGTGGAACATCTCACCTGAGGCCTTTCCACTCTCCCTCCAGCCCCTCGGGATTTAACAACAGTTAATGGCAGCTTGACTTGTAAGATTGGTTGCAATGGACGCCCTGACGCCCTGCAGTGAAGCTGGGAGGTCACGGGTCACGGCTGCCTTATTGAACTCACCTCGACTCACCTCATTTCAGTTTACCTCATCTCATCTCATTCCACCGCACCTCTGTTCGCATTACCTAACCTCAGCTCAGTTCATTACTGTCTTTGTCAGGGTTAGTTGGCCAAGATATGTAGGTTAACCACTCCATAACGCTTTTAATGTATACTGTACAGGTAATTTTCAATTGACTGTCGATTATGTAATAGAATACTGGTTTACACTCTTGCAGATTTCCGCCGAACAATAATTATGAGTTGTATTTTTTCACTTGCTGTTGTATTAACAGCTTCAGCCATTAATGAAGGTTGAACAACATTTTTAACTCAGCCAACGAACGTGGAGGAGATTATGTATTCGCTCCTGTTTGTTGACTTGTCCACCAAAAAAGATCCTAAAAAGTTCTTTCCTATCTATCTGTTGCCAAGACGCCTCAATCCCATCAGGGGTAGCCACAAACAAATCGCCTCCATGTCCTCCACGTCACACTGTCCCCGGCAATTTCACTGCCCTGCTCCCAGCTCACATACCCCCTCTCTCATATACCTCTCCTCTGCATCCCTCCATCTCATCCATGGTCTCCCCCTCCCTCTCCCACCTTCCACCACACTCACCAACACTCTCCTCGTCAGTCTCTTGCTCTCCATCCTCTCCACATGTCCAAACCACCTCCAGTGTGTTTCTCCTAACGCTTTCCCCTATCATATCCACATCCACACCAAAACGCTCCTTCATTTCCTCATTTGTCAGTCTCTCTCCATAGTGACTCCACAGGCTTCTCTCAAACGAATTCATTTTCCACTGCTGTCACTCTTGACTTGTGTCCTTCCAACAACGTCCAAGCTTCACTTCCATACCCTAGAGCTGGTATCACTATACTGTCATTTAGCATCTTTTTCACTTCCGTGCTCGCTTCCCTGTTTCTTAACACTGCCTTCAAGGAACCAACACCGTTTCTTCACTGTTGCACACTTTTCAAGCACTTCCCCCTCCTAAACTTTCATCCTTACTCATCACATATCCAAGTACTTAAACGCACTCACATTTTTCCACTTCCTCACCATCCAGCCTCACTCTACATTCACTGACTTCACTTCTCTCGAGGACCATAACTTTACTCTTCCCTATCATTCACCTTTACAGATTCCGTTTCTTACACACTCTCCCAGGGCTCATCCACCAAGGCTTGTAAGCTCCCCTTCGTCTTCACTTCCAACAACACAGGTATCATCTGCACACAAAAGTACAGGTAGCTTCCAAACACTGCACCTCTCCTACTATGGCCGCTCCAACATCCACTGCCCTACCTTGTACGTTTTATAACCCCATCCATATACTCTCAGACTGAACAACCACGGAGACATGACACATCCTTGTTTCAGTCCAATCTTCAAAATACAAAAATTCACTCAGTTTACTATCAACACGCACTGCAGTCTTAGCACCCTCATACATTACTCTTCACGGCCTTCAACAACTTCCCACGTTTGCTTCCACAATCCTTGTCTACCCACACTGTCATATACTTGTAAAAACTCCAGATTCATGATGGCCGCATACAACTCGTTTCCCTTCTCTAGAAACTTTTCCACAAAAGCTCTAAGAATGAATATCTGACCTACACAACCTCTTCCCTTCCTAAAACCTCCCTGTTCTTCTCCAACTAATCCCTCATGTAATTTCCCCTAACTCTGTCAATTAGTACCCTACCATATACTTTTCCTATTACACTAAGAAGACAAATGCCCCTATGATTACCACACTTTTTCCCCTTTTCCTTTGTGCAGGGAATAATGTATACTTGACTTCCAATTGCATATGACAGGGTGGATAGACAAAGGATTGTGGAAAGTATTAAGAATATATGGAGTAGATGGGAAGTTTGTTGAATGCTGTGAAAAGAGTATATATGATGGTGATAAGGCTGCAGTGTGTGTGTCGATGGTGAACTGAGTGAATTTTTCTTCTTTGAGGTTGGGTTGAAACAGGGATGTGTCATGTCTCCATGGTTGTTCAATCACAATGTGTACATGGATGGGAGTAATAAAGAGGTACAAGGTAGGGTAGTGGATGTTGGAGTAAGCCTGGAGAGAGGGTAGTGTTTGGAAACTCCCTGTACTGTTGTTTGCAGAAAGTGATACTAGTGTTGCCTTGTGAGTGAAGACGAAAAGAAAGCTACAAGGCTTGGTGGATGAGTGGAGGGTGTGTAATAAACAGAATCTAAAAAGTGAATGTAGGAAAGAAGTAAAGTGATGGTCTTTGAGAGAGGTGAAATCGAGTGAAACTCTTTTACGAGCGAAAAGGTTGGATGGTGAGGAAACAGAAAATGTGAGTACGTTTAAAATTACTTGCCAGTAGTGTGATGAGTAAGGATGGAGATTTGGAGGATGGAGTGAGAGAAAGGGTTTTGCAGGGAAGAAATATTACTGGTTCTTTTTAGAAGAAGCAGTGATAAGAAATGGAAGTGAGCCATGGAAATGAAAAAGTTACTACATGACAGTATTGTGATACCAACTCTATCGTATGTAAATGAAGCTTGGACATTGCTGGAAGGGCACAGAGTCAAGAGTGAAAAATAGTGGAAATCAGTCTTTGGAGGAACCTGTGGAGTCACATGTAGAGACAGGCTGACAAATGAGGACATAAAGGAGCGTTGTGGTGTGGAAGTGTGAATGTGATAAGAAGCGTTAGGAGGAATACACTGAGATGGTTTGGCCATGTGGAGAAGATGTAGGAGTGAAAGACTGACGACAGAAAGTATATGAGAGTGAGGTCGTGTATAGGAGAGGAAGGGAGGAGGCCGAGGATGAGATGGAGGGATAAGGTGAAGGCGCGTATATGAGAGAGGAATGGGAGCAGAGCTGTGAAAGTGAGCTGGGGACAGGGCGACCGTAGGAGGCGATTTGTTTGTGGCCACCCCGAACGGGATTGAGGCGTCTGGCAAAAGATAGATAGATAGATAGATAGACTTCCAATTCTCCGGGACTCTACCTTCCTCCTAGGCCAATCTGCACATCTTTCACATCCATTCTACTACTATCTTTCCTCCATGCTTCAACATTTCACCACACTCTCCATCAATTCCTGGGGCTTTCCCCATTTTGACTTTCTTCATTGCTTCCACAACTTCAAACCTACTGATTTCTTCCTCTTTTCTCACATCCCTCCTTCTCTAATGCATTCCCCAGCCACTTATACTCGCATTACTTTCATTCTCTATGTTCAACAATTCCTTAAAGTGTTCTCTTCATCTGCTCACTTTTTTCCCGCCTCCAATAGTAATCTACCTGATACACATCTTTCACTCCCCTGCTAACTTCTTTGGCACCCTGTCTAACTTTCTTTATCTCTTTCCAGAACATTTTCTTATATTCCCCTCCACTCAAGTTCCTTCCAAATTCCACATCCACTCTCTTCTTACTCTCTCTTCTCAGTAATTTCACCTCGCTCTTCCTCTCTACATATAACTCTCTCTTTTGTCTCTCCAACTTCTTCCACGTCTCTGTTTCTCATCGACTTAGTATATGCTACTTCTTCTTTTGTGCCACAGCCTCTCTCTGTCTCTTCCAAGTCCATCATGCTGTTCCCTGCACCCCTCTTCGTCTTCTCTTCACCCCACACACCACCTCACATGCTGCTAAACTTCTTCTGTGAATATCTTTTACACACCTTCGATGTCCCTCATCTGCTCCAATCTATATTTACCCAATTGCTCCTCCATCTCCCTCTTATATTCTGCCTTTTTTCCATGCACTTCCTAACTTTCACTCTCTCCTTGTATGTATTAGCACACTCCCTGTCCTTCCCTTCTTCTATTTCTCCATTCCTGTTTGGACTTTTGGTCTGATTCCACCTGGTGGTGGTCCAGAAAGTCCTTTCCCTTAACCTCTATACACTCTTGCATCCATTACATATCTTCTCATCCTTTCATCCACACACACACTAATCAGTGATTGCCTTCCGTTCATTTAAGTTCACCCACTCTTCTCATCACTCGCCATGTATACCTGTGGATCATTTCGTTACCTGAAGAGAAGGGTATTAGCTATCATCAACCCCCTCCCGGCACAAATGTCCCACTAAAGCACTATCATTCTCATCCATCTCTGCAGGCACACCCCACTCGCCAACCACTCCATCCATCTTCCACATTCCTAATTTTTCCATTCATATTTCCAATCCAAAAACACTCTCTCTCATTCCTTTCAAACTTTTCCATGCACACTTCCACATTTGTCCAGAACTCTTCTCTCACTCTGCTTGCACGATCTTGCATTGGCGCATACACGCACACAACTGCCCACATTTGCAGTCCAACTTTCAATCTTACCCATATAATCCTCAAGCCCACTTTTGATCCATACTCTCTTATATTTTCCTTCCATCTCATTTTCATAGCAATACACACTCCTTCTTTGCGCCCCTAATTCCTCACCTACTCCACCAACATATATACCCCATGTGCTCCCATTCTCTCACACTCTCACCTCTCCAGTTGACCTGGTTATTCCATGCCCATCCACTTTTGCGCCCTCAACCACCTGGACAATCTCTCTTTCTTTCAGCTCATCATTTGCATCCCCTACATTCCAAGTCGCCATCCAAACTGATACCCAAAATACGGCAATCACTGTCATTACTATTCCATCAATGCGCCATACACCATTCCCTTTACACTTTGGGGGATGCCTTCACGAGGTGGCATTGATATAACCGAACGACTCCTCTGGACGGTTGTATAAGTGTCCCACAACTCCATCCCTGTCCCTTGAAAGGAGGATGGTAGAATGCAGAATGAGGGATAATACTGTATAGCTTTCATTCCTTCAGATGAACCTAGGGTAACAACAACATCCTCCTCCCTCGTCATCATCGTCAGTATGTCAAAGGTGTTATTAAGTGGCGCTGATAAATTGCTCACTAAGTCTTTTTTAAGCATTACCTCATTTATATTTTCTCATTAACAAGGCCAATCAATTACATCGTATGTTAAACAGCCATTAGGTGTGTAAAAGTTGCACGAAATGAGGTGGCTTAGAGTTAGAGTGATTCGTTGCACTAGCCTCTGATGTAGGTGATGGAAGAAAGAGGAAGGGGGAGTGAGAAGAGATATGGTATAATCTTGAATGAATTGCTGTGAGGAAAATTAATCAATCCAGGTAATGTGGAGGAGGAACACAGGGAAAAAAGAGGAGCTGCATGGAGGGAAAGAAAGGAGGAAGAGAGTTGCAAGGAAGAGGAGGAGGAGGAGGAGGAGGAGGAGGAGGAGGAGAAGAGGAAGAGGAGGAGAAGGAGGAGGAGGAGGAGGAAGAAGAAGAAGAAGAAGAAGAAGAGAAGAAGAAAGGAAAGAAGCAGTGGAGAAGAGAAGAAGAGAAGAAGGACCTGTTGGAGAGAATAATTTTTTAATGTAGGAGGAAAAATGATCAGGTAGCAGAGAAAAGCATGAAGAAGGAAGGAGCTGGATGGAGATGAAGGAGAAGGTAGAAAGGAGGCAGTGGAGGAAAAAGAAGGTGGACGGCTAAAGAGGAAGAATTAAAAATGAATTCTATAATAAATAAAAAAAATGTGTAAGAAGCAGGGAGTCGCACGGAGGAGAAAGCGAAGGAAAGGACATGGTGGAGAGAGGATATGTGTATGTGGATGAATGTTAGGGAGGAATGGCAGCTGATTGACAGAGAAAAAGAAAGCGCTTCTAAGAGAGTGCAACACCAATGACCACTAACTGGTATGAAGGCCGAACATTCAACGCTTAGTTTACATCGAATAAAGCAGCTTAACTTGACCTAACCATATAACTTTCATATATGACCAACTGTAAAAAAATCAACCGTCTAGAAACTCTCAGCTCATC